>NW_026068046.1:2242420-2251582 GCF_014885135.2 Alexandromys fortis | reverse complement strand
CCATCCTGGGTCGGAGCTGCCTGGGAGAGAGGAGCCTGGTGTCTCTGCTCCAGAGAGCAGAGCTGTCAAGTCTGAGCTCACTTCCTCTTCCTCCCAGCATTCTGTTCTGTTTACTCCTCCCACCTATGTTTTAACCTATCAGGGCCAAGCAGTTTCTTTATTGCTTAACCAATGAAATCAACAGATTGATATATGACACTCCCACATCAGTAGGGAGTGGGGGTATTCAAATCTAAGACTTGATCCCCTAAATAGCCACGAGTTACCTACTTATGAGTGTGACCTAACATACTTGTTACTATTAGGTAAATAGGTTTTGGAGTATACTATCAGACCCCTTAGTTTCTAACAGTCCAAAGGCTAAGAATATTATCAGATAACATCTAAGGCCTACATCAGATACTGTTTTGATGAGATTAACTGGTCTCCCTGATGTTTCCAGCAGTGTATTTGAAAAATGTCCTGAGTTAAGATTTTCTTCGGCATGTGACTATAAATCTTCATGAAACTATTACCATGTTGGAAGATAGTATTTGATACAACTTAAGCCTATGTTCCAAGGCCATGGTCACTCTCATTTTGGCTTTAGAATAAACAATCTCATTTTCTTTGTTTGATTTTTGTAATACCCATTAAAAAATCTTTATTAAATATTTAAAAATTATTTATCTATTCTTAGTTCTTGTGCATTGGTGTTTTGCCTGCATGTATGTCTTTGTGTGGGTGTCAGATCCCCTGGAACTGGAGTTACAGATAGTTATGAGCTGCCATGCAGGTTCTGGGAATCGAACCGGGGTCCTCTGGAAGAGGAGCCAGTGCTCTTAACTGCTAAGGCATTTCTCCAGTCCCTGTTATAAACGATTTCATATCCCATTTGAATTGAGGGCTGTGATTGTTCTGCTTCTGTAATGGGGACATAGGAAATGAAGCCTTGGTTTTATCATTTTCACTGCCAACTTGCACCCATCTCAACAGAATCACCACACGTTATTTTTCTGACACACTGACCCTTGGAAAGAGGGTTTTATAGAGATAAAACACCTCTGCAACTTTACCTCACCCTCCTTCCATCCTTGAAACTGAATCAGTGCTGAATACCAGCAACAATCAAAATGAGTAGAGCCACAAGCAAGAACTTAAACCACAGAAATATGACTTCAACCACAATCTCTCCCCTTTATCTTGCTTAATCCATGGAAAAAGGTGTTTTGATGGATGATTATGGATTATTGTTAGTTGATCAGATGCTTGAAGATGGACACTAAAATGAAACCCCACACTAGCTCAGAATTGAGTATAATAAAGGGTTATTTATTTAGGGGTAGACTCACAGATCACAGTCCTCTGCTCAAACAGGGAACAACACCCAAATCCAGCAGCAGGAAGACAGGGCAACCAGGCACTTTACATTGGCATTATAGTGTAAGAGGCCACGCCCAAGTGGGTGGGTAACTTAAAGACTACTGGCTGAAGGATTTCCTACAGCACTTTCCCATTTTGTTTAAAAAAGAAGAGTTCTAAGCCTATTATAAAATTATATATAATAAGAACAAATATCAAGTATAAAAATTAGAATTACAACCAGCATAAAAAATATCAAGCAAGAAACATGTGATAAATGTTTCAATAATTATCTTACCCTAAGGAATCTAAGTCTTACATTATAAATAACTTGGCCAAGTCACGGGAGGAAAGTAACTACAACTATCTAGTCTTCAACCCTATCGAAGACCTGAGAAGAGAAATAATATTACTTGAGTAAGCAGGAAGTGCAATTAAGCAACTTCTAAAATGTGCAACAAATGACAGAGACAACTCGCTACCTGTGCAATCACCCAAAGTCTCATTTGCAACGTTGGAGCAACCAGCTTTGGCTAAGGCCTAGAGTAACTGACAGACTATTTTCAGAGGGAGGAAAATTTTCAAAACCGTCTTAAGCTGCCTTGGCAAGATTTGACAGTCTTTTTCCTTATATCCTACTTGTCCTATAAATATTTGTTTTCATTTAAAGGGGGATATGATATAGAGATGAATATGTGTTGCTTTTATTGGCTAATGAATAAAGAAGCTGCTCTCGGCCAATGGATTAACAGAATATAGCCAGGCTGGAAAAGATAGACAGATAGAATAGGCAGAGTCAGGGAGACACCAGAGGGGAAAGATGGGAGCTGCCAGCTGGAACCTTGCTGGTAGGCCACGAGCCTCGAGGTAAAATATAAAATAATGAAAATGAGTTAATTCTAGATGTAAGAGCTAGCTAGTCACTTAAGTGACTGGCCAGTCAGTCAGATTTAAATAATAGTTTCTGTGTGATTATTTTGGGAATCTGGGTGGCCAGGAAATGAACAAGCCTCCTCTTAGTACAGGTGCTGCTGTTCCTGATTGGAACTGTGATTCCCAAGCTAATGTCTTATTTGTATTTTAGAAACTTATTTCTTTTTTGAGACAGGATCTCACTATATAACACTAACTGGTCTAGAACTCACTATGTAGACCAGGCTGGCTTTGGACTTACAGCTTTCTACTAAACCATGCCACCTGACTGCTAGGATTGATGGAGTGTGCCACTATACCTAGTCTTAAATATTTCTTATTTATGTGTATCTACGTGTGTGTGTATATACGTGTGTGTATATACGTGTGTGTGTGTGTGTGTGTGTGTGTGTGTGTGTGTGTGTGTGTAGGTCCACGTGGATGTCCTTGGTGGCCAAAAGAGAGCATTAGATTATTTGGAGTTGGAATTACAGATAGTTGTGAGCTCTTCAACGTGTATCCTAGCAACGAAACCCAGGTGTTCTGCAAAAGCAGCAAGTGTTCTTAAGCACTGAACACTGAACCATCTCTCTAGCCTCCCAAGGTTATATCTTTACTGAAGAAAATAAACACAGCTTTTGGATATGTTGCCTTAACAACTGTTATTAAAAATGACTTGCCTTCCTGAAGCTATGAAGTAAAGAATTAAAAAAAAAAGGTTGGGGCTGGAGAAATGATGCAGAGGTTGAGTATTCACTGCTCTTACAGCATATGGGGCTTCAGTTCCTGGCACCTACTTGGTGGATCACAACCATTTGTCACAGGTTCAAAGGATTGATGCCTTCTTCTGACGTCCACAGCACCAGGAATGCACTCATCTGGTGCGTGTACATCTATGCAGGCAAAACACTCATGCACATAAGATAAAATCTAAAAAACAATTAAAAAAAGAAGATAAAAATGTTTACCCTTGTTTTCTAACCTCAGTATTATCTACTGCCATAATCTATTCCAGAAAGAAGCTGGTTATCTTTTTTTTTAATCCCACAGACATGATGGTGATGTTATTCTAATAATGATACTGAACAGAAAGAAATAGATACTTTATGCACACAGGAAAGAAGATAAGCCCCCATGAAAGGTCAAGTGTCTGTTACATGAATGTTTCTAGATAGTTCAGCCATTTGGAGTATGCTAAGACATGTCCTTTTAAAAACTCCACTCAAGGGTTTGGTACTTTGCTTGGCAGAATGCTTGTCCAGCCTGATTGAGGCTCTGGATTCAAATCAAAGCACCACAGAAACTCGGCGTGTTGGTGCTCACCTAGAATTCTAGCACTTGGGAGATAAAAGACAGTGGCATCAAAAGTTCAGAGTCAATCTCAGTGCCATGGGAAGACTAAGATCAGCCTGGGAAACATGTGCCCTGTCTCAAGTATGAATAAAGAAATGAATAAACTCCCTAAAGTCGTTTTCTTGTGCATCAACCACTACAAATAAATCCGTCTTTAGTAGTCTCTAGGGTTCTAGGGTTTAGAAGGTAATATATACATACATACATATATATATATATATATATATATATATATGTACATTACTTTGACCCACTTATGGGGTAAACTGTTGGCCAGTTCTGAGTGCTATCTGAAGAGATGGCTCAGCAACAAATCTAGACTGCAGTACATACAGTTCTCTTCCTTGGGCCTCATGACTCAGCAAACTCACCCAATTAATATATGAAAATACAAAAAGAGAAAAATACCCTAAAACTCCCAAATCCTCCAAAGTTACGAGTTTGATTATCTACATTGGAGAAAAAAGAAACAAACTAGCCTGATGTCCCAGCTAGGCCCACACCGCAGCACTTGGGAGGCAGAGAGGTTGTCTTTGTGTTCCAGAACAGCCTGGACTACACAGGGAGTCCCTGTACAGCCAGGAATACGCAGAGAGATTCAGTTTAAAAACGAAAGAGGGAGAGAGAGAAGAAGGAAGGAAAGGTAGATTACACTTATTCATGTGCAGAGACTAACAAGGTAGCAGCTGAAGAATGGGGAAAAACAAGCTAGGAATTTGACGATAAGGAGACCTAGTAGAGACACACGTGCACAGACCTCTAGACTGGGCCCCACTGTGAAGATAACATTGTCTCCAAAGCATACCTGCTGTGGAGGAGGTCCCGTGTTCTAATGACCTGTTTGAAAGAGGTTAGCTGCCCTGTTTCCTTAGCTACCCTAGTGCTTGCTCAGGAGGTTGCAATGCTAGAGACGGTTGAAGTGGGTTCCCTGTGTGGACTCAGTAGCAGCTTTTCCCTTACTGGAGCTGATCTGTCCACTGCCACTGTTAATTAGGCAGCCTGCTTATCAGCGGAGATCAAACACTGAAATACCAGAATGGCTCCACTCTTCAGGGGCAGCAGGTAGGCAGTCTCCTAGTAGAAGGCTGGTTATGCTAGAACTCTTCCATCATATGCTAGGTTCTAAACATCTTCACGGGATTAGAAACATGCTTTGAATGCGCATTTGCTTCCCATGTTAGTAATGCTGGCACCATCCCGCGGACTCGCAGGATAGTTTATCCACCACCGTGGCAGTCCTTTGTAATGTTGACATTGTCAATTCATTTTTAGGACGGAGAACACATTGTGATCAGACAAACCCCATGGAATCTATTGGTTTCTAATAAGCGTTCTATCAACCAGGAAAATGTGGCTCAATAGAATGATGAAATTTCCTGCTGGAAGCAAAGTTATGGCACCAAAACAGCAACTAGCAGGGTGTGGTGGCACATGCCCTTAGTCCCAGCACTTGGGAGGCAGAAGCAGGCGGATCTCTGTGAGTTTGAGGCCAGCCTGGTCTACAAAGTGAGTTCTGGGACAGTCAGGGCTACAGAGAGAAACCCTGTCTCGAACTCACCCCGCCCCCCCCCAAAAGAATAATGTAACTAGCAAGCTTAGAGTATTTTCCTAAATAACATTGGAAAACCTTTTAATATCTATCATTAATTTTAATTTTTGTTTATATACATGCATATGTGCCATATGTGCAGATGCCAACATAACCCAGAACAGGGTATCCGATTCCCTGGGAGCTGAAGTCACAAGTGGTTGTGAGCCACCATATATGAGTCCTGGGAACCAAACAGGGCCTCTAGAAGAGCAGCAAGAGCTTTTAACCATCGAGCATTCCCTCCAGTTCCCCTTTTAAGTATTTTAAAGCATAGGCTAATATAACTCAATATTTCTTTTGTATCCAGAATGTATGAGTTCAAGATTTAAGGGGAAGAATGATCCTTTTCTAACAAGAACAAGTTTTTTTTTTTTATTAAATCCAGCATATCTATCTATCTATCTATCTATCTATCTATCTATCTATCTATCTATCTCTTTGTAGGGGTATGTGTATGTGAGTGCAGGTATCTGAGGTCAGGAGAGCATGTCAGATATCCTGGAGTTGGAGTTATAGACAACTTGGATCCTCTGTAAAAACAATACCTGCTCTTAACCACCGAACCACATCTTCAGCCCTACAGAGTTATCATTCTCAGTAAAGAAATGTTTGCTTTCCAGCTTTACCCATAGATATCAGTGAATTATAAGGGTCTAGCAACAAGGGGAGAGATGCTTCTGCTAGGGAAGCATTGGGAATGTAGTGTTTTAGGCACTAGCCCCAGTTCTAGACCATTCTATACTTCTCAGGGGGTTGCGTTAACAGGCAGGCAGGAGTCACAGTACTGAATGTGATAGTTGCAATGGTTAATTTGTGTGTGTGTGAGGGGGGGGGAGGAGGGAGGGAGGGAGGGAGAGAGAGAGAGAGAGAGAGAGAGAGAGAGAGAGAGAGAGAGAGAGAGAAGGTCTTATGTAGCCCAGGCTGGCTTTGAAGTCACTGTGTAGTAGAGAGAGTTTGAACTCCTGATTCTTGGCTTCTACCTCCCTGAGTGCTAGGATCAGAAGCATATGCCACCATGCCCAGATTGAGCATTGCTAGGGACAGAATCCAGAGCCTTTTGAATCCTAGGCACCCATTCTATAAACTGAACTGCATCCTTAACGTTGGACCTTTTTTTTTTTTTCCTGAGACACTGGAACTCGCTATATACATTAGGTTAGCTTTGAACTCACAGCATTTCTCCTTTTTTTAGAGTCCCATGTTCTAGGATGACAGGTGTAAACCATAATGCCAGGCTTTTGTGTTTGGAACTTTTGAAGTTGGATGCTTAGTTTTTAAATTTCCAATGTTATCTTTCAATAATAATGAGGTTAAGCACACACATTTATCTTCAGATCTTACTTTAGCTTTGAGTCTTTCATTAGTTTTTGAGGTATAATTTTTTTTCAGCAGTCTTGGTGTTATTTTATCTTTTTAGTGTGAATTTTCCCTGAGCTATGACTTACTTCAAAGAATGTTTTTAAGTTTCCAAGGATGGGCATTTTATTTATCGTTTTATTATTAGTTTCCAATTTAGTTGCATCAAGGTTAGAAGATTGTGATTTGAAAGAGAGTGATTATTTGAAATGTTCTGACCTTTGCTTTCTTGCGTCTAGTTTATGGTTTTCATAAATGTTTTCTGTGCTGGGCCAACAAAAGATGACATATCGCCTTTGTGTAGGATGATAAAAACAAGCTGTTTTTCCAGGTAGATGCAGTACCCTGCTTTATAAGTAATTTGGCAAGCGGAGCATGCAATCAATGTGGCTCCATTTGTTCCTTTGGTTTGGTACTTTTAAAGTGAACACTCGTGACCTTGTTCATATGCTCTTTCAAAGGATGTTTGTTTTCTAGGTGCTAGGGCTAGTGTTTTATAGAAAAATCCGCTGGAAAAAGCTTGTCCTGATTTTCTACATCATCAGTGATTGTTTTTGTCTACTTTTATCTATCTTTTTCTGAGAAAATCTCTTAATATGAAGGTTAAAATCTATTTCTCCTTGTAATACTGTTAATTTTTCCTTCACATATTTCAGAATTGTAACTGAATACAGTTAAGATTAGGATCATTTATTTTTATAATTAATTGAAACTTTATGAATAGCAACCATTTTTTACAAACAAATGTAACTTCCCAGGACTTGGGAGGTAGAGGCAGGCAGATCTGTGAATTTGAGATCAGACATAGTGAGTTCCAGGATAGCCAAGGCTGAATAGGAAGACCCTGTCTCAAACAACAACAGCAACTAAAGATTTCTGGTTTTTAGACAAAGAACTCTCACAAGCAAACAGATTTTACATTTTGAGGATTTTTTTTTTTTACAATGTGTGTGGGCCATTTTGGCAGAGCAGCATTAAAACCATGATCTAAGCCGGGTGATGGTGACGCACACCTTTAATCCCAGCACTGGGGAGTCAGAGGCAGGCGGGGATCTCTGTGAGTTCGAGACCAGTGTGATCTACAAGAGCTAGTTCCAGGACAGGCTCCAAAGCTACAGAGAAACCCTGTCTTGGAAAACAATAAAAAGAAAACAAACAAAACAAAACAAAAAAAAACCCATGATCAAAACTATTTAAACTACCTCTTTGGGTTTAAAAAGGGCTTATGGTTTAATAATCATTGAATAATTTAAAAATAATCTTTCAATAATAATTGAATAATCAGTTACTCAATTCGCTGTTCAATGATGTATACTAAAGCATGGCTTTGCCCAGACACAAAAAGTGGCGATTTTCAGCGGCCTGTCAGTGACGTCCTCTAGACAAAATCTACTTGCTGCTCTATTTATGTGCAGGGTTATATTTTACTGGTATGTTTAAAAGGCAGCTAAACAACAGCAAAAAGAAAGAATATGCCTTCAAATTATTTAGCATCTGATTGTCTACAGAAAAAGGTTGTTGACCCCTTTTTCTGTGCAAATCCAATTGAAAGAGAATGCTACTGGCGTAGCCGCCTGCATATTAAACGAGATGCTGCGGTGATGGCCCAGTGCCAGCAGCACGATTCGCTCCTCAAATGAGACACTTTTGTTTGAATAGGTACATTTCAAAAACAATTTCATCTGGAAAGCCTCACTGCCACTTAACTCTAGTCGATGGTAATTAGACCCACACGTGAAATCACGGTATGCTTAGGGACCACAGCGAAGCAGCACCGGGTGTTTCCAATGTCAGTAGTTATTAGTGGTGTGAGCCCACTTAAATGTTAATAAGATCTATCATTTAGATGTTGTTGATAGGTGACACTGGTGCAGTATTTAAACACCATCTACAGAAACATGTATGCACATCCTGATTATTTGCAGAAGTAAGCATAACTAGTGAACTTAGGAGATATTTATTTTGAAGATGGGAAATCGAGTATACCATGAATGTAGTAGGGGGACTAATTTGAGGGAGGAAGGAGAATTAGGGGTAGGAAGGGGACCAGTGGGGGCAGACATTTGAGGGTAATGTGAAGCATATATGAGCAAAGGATGATGATACATATGTGTTAAACCACCGCAAAGAAACTCATTATTTTGTATGCTTATTAACATTATTTTATAAAAAAGGAAATGGATAAAAAGGAAAACAAAATTAAAAAACTGTAACTAAGCCCTCTGGAATACAAAGACTAGGGTCTCTCAGTCATTGCTCCCAAAATGGCCTGGGCTTCTATATTAGTTTACAATGGTTGCAGTGGGAAGCTTGTAAGTAAGGCTTTTTTTATTTTATTTTGGTTTTTCAATACAAGGTTTCTCTGTAGTTTTGGAGCCTGTCCTGGAACTAGCTCTTATAGACCAGGATAACCTCCAAATCACAGAGATCTGCCTGCCTCTACCTCCCGAGTGCTGGGATTAAAGGCATGCACCACCACCGCCCAGCAAGGCTTTTATTTTTTATTTTTATTTTTTTATTTTTTTGGTTTTTCGAGACAGGGTTTCTCTGTGGTTTTGGAGCCTGTCCTGGAACTAGCTCTTGTAGACCAGGCTGGTCTCGAACTCACA
>NW_026068046.1:2228758-2241540 GCF_014885135.2 Alexandromys fortis | reverse complement strand
AGAGAGAGAGAGAGAGAGAGAGAGAGAGAGAGAGAGAGAGAGAAACAGAGGGGAAAAGATAAAGAAAAAGACATAAAAACAAAAAAAAAAAAAACACAAAAAAAAAAAAAAAAAAAAAAAAAAAAAAAAAAAAAAAAAAAAAAAAAAAAAAAAAAAAAAAAAAAAAAAAAAAAAAAAAAAGACTGTCTCTTACTGATTCTGGAGCCCACCAAATAGGCTAGCTGTCCAGCAAGCACAAAGGATCCATCTGTCTCTGCCTTCCAGTGCTGGGATGACAGGCATGTTTTTCCATGCCTTTAGGTAGATGATCTTCAGCCTTTTCCTCCTTGCTGTTTTTCTCCTCTCCTTCCACTGTGAGCTTTTCCTTTTCCACTTTTAGGTTTCATTAGAGACACCTTTCTATTGGTACACCCAGGCCTGCCGCACTTTGGAACTTAATTTCTGTTTTTAATCTTGCTTTGGCTTCCAAGAACCAATTGTGGGTTCTGATCCTGGTTAATGCCCATATCCTTTACACTTTTGTCTCTGCTGGGAATGCTGGCCTCTGTAATCTTTGAGAAGTTCCAACAATGCTTGGGTTTTGTGACCTGGTTTGTCCAGTAGGATCTCTAACTTTTCATTTGTTTTATCTCATTTATTTTATGTCATTTTAGTGAGTTTTACATTGGGTTTTTACTTTAGTATCTTGGTGTTTTTTTGTTTATTATTATTATTATTATTTAGGTTTTTTTGTTTTTGAGACTGAGTTTCTCTGTAGCTTTGGAGTCTGTCCTAGAACTAGCTCTTGTAGACCAGGCTGGCCTCAAACTCACAGAGATCCACCTGCCTCTGCCTCTCGAGTTCTGTGATTAAAGGTGTGTACCACCACTGCCCAGCTTACTTTAGTATCTTGTAAATTCATTAGAAATGACCTCAGCAAAGATTGTAACCCTTCAAAGTGATTTCTCCATGTTCCAGTTTCAAGTCCAAGTTGCTGAGACTCAAGCCTCTTTTGGAAGGAGGTAAACATTTACCAGGAGAGATTTTCATTTCCCCTGGGACGTTAACACCTTTGTCTCTGAGAACATCCTGAAAAGGGATTTTTGCCTCTAGAATAACTGTTACAAGGCTGATCAACTTTCAGAACAAGTTTCCGTGGTTGTAGAAGTCAGTTCCGGGCCCTCCCTGAACCCACCTATACTGTCCCCTGGATTTTGAACTCTCCATCATCTGTGATTGGAAATGTGACATGAAAATATTCTGCGGTTGCATTCATTCCACTGTGCAGGATGAGGCAAAATGGTCACCACTTATTGGCAGAATCTTGTTGGATTGCCATTGAAGGCATCTTCAATTCCTCTTCTGGGTATTTGTGGAAAGCTGAACTAAGGGAAGGAAGGACTTGACTTGGGGATTGCACAGTGAGTTTGATTTGGGGATTTACTTTATACGGCTGATGAAAATATTCTTGCCCACTATCGCCCTCATCAAACTCGCAGTGAACCAGAAATCTTCATGTTTTTAGTTACAATAAAAATGCTGCTTATTCTGAAACTACTCAGCCTGTCTAATACCAATATTTCCAATGGCCCTGCCTCTTGACACTCCCTCTAGTAACTTCATCCACCTGTCACCAGAGAAATCACCACCATCACAAATTTTCACAAACTTTATAGATTTGGAGTTTTGTTGTTGTTTTGGTTTTGTTTTTTTTAAGACAAGATTTCTCTGTAGCTTTTTGGAGCCTGTCCTGAAACTCACTCTGTAGACCAGGCTGGCCTTGAACTCACAGAGATCAGCCTGCCTCTGCCTTCTGAGTGCTGGGATTAAAGGTGTGAGCCACCACTGCTGAACTAAACCTTATTGAAATAGCCTTCTTTTTCTCTCCCCACTTCTTTCCTCCCTTCCTTGCTCTCTCTAATTTTAGTTTCAGGCCTCCAAAATGTACTGTACTCAATGCTCAAGGCAAATGAAGGGAGGGGAGGGAAGAGGTGGGGAGGCATCTGGGAAAAAAGCAGCCTGACAGTCCAGCTGTTTGCAGAAGAAGGGGGAAGGGTAAAAAGAAAAGGGGAGAAAGAAGAAAAACAAATACACACAGAGAGAAAGGAGAAGCGAACGTGAAGTGAGCTGCTGATCCATGAAGGAGGGTAGCTATTTTATCCATGTTGAACCAGGGAGCAGGGAGGGAAAAAGAAGAAGGAGGGAAGAAAACAAATCAGAAGAAACATTGGGGCAGAGGGAGGAAGGGACATGGAGACATGTAGGCAACTTAATACAACTCGATTAAGGCGAGGCAGCCCACCTCACGTGGTCCCACGAAGGTCCTCAGTGCATTGTGACGCTTGTCTGGCTGGGTTGGTAGTGCTGGCTGGCATTTCTGGGGTGAGGGGTTGAAAGGTGGGGCATAGTCTTTAAGCAGCTCCTCACCCTGAACACTGAGGCCCCAACGGCTGGGCAACAAGAGTCTGACAAGACAGATAAGGCAGTAAGTGTGGCTGGCTGCTGCCCAGCTGCAGGTGGGTGCAGGCTGGACAGCCTGTCTTCTTTCTGCTGGCTCCCCAACATGGGATGGGCCAGCACGCAGGGTCAGGTGCTGGAGTACGAGCTTGAAAGAGAGAGAAAAAACAGTGAGACAGCTTTAGTGGAGGTGAGAGGTGGACACAGAACCTGGAGCCCCCACACTACCCTCCTCCACTATACTCCCAATTATCCCCTCTGAGAGAAAAAAAAGCATAGAAAAATCTCTGCACAGATCCCTGGTGGGAAACTGGGTTGGGGGGGGGGGCTTTGTTTGACCCAGCTACCTGGCTAGCTTATACCTGAAATAACCACACAGAAACTGTATTCATTTAAACACTGCCTGGCCCATTAGCTCCAACTTCTTATTGGCTAACTCTTACATCTTAATTTAGATGTAAGATGTAAGAATAGATGAATTTCTATTCATCTGTGTATTGCCACGTGACTGTGGCTTACTGGCAAGATTCTAACCAGCATCTGTCTTAGGCAGGAGATCCATGGCATCTGCCACTCTGCCCTTCTTCCCAGCATTCAGTTCTGTTTACTTTGCCCACCCCAGCCGGAAGGCCCACTGTGGTTCTGAGCTTTTTCTGAGTTGGACTGGGAGCCAAAACTACTGTGTTGATCCTCTGCATTGGAGCTGAAGTTCTGGTTGGTGACAGCCAAGGGCCACTTCTGGATGTTAAACGTGAGACCTCCAGTCCCAGGGCCTGGTTTAATGCGGGCCCACAGCTGCTGATCTTTCTTGGACTTGACAGGCTTTCTGCAGCTGTGTGGTCCATATGCATGCCCTGTAGGTGCTCCTGTCTGCCTGTTCCAGGTGGAGAGCCATTGCTTAGATCATGTGTCCCCTTGCTGAAGGTTCGAAGGCTGAGGGGACTGGGCTACAGGTAGCTGCTGAGGGAAAGCCTGGTAGGCCATACTCTCATCCATGTTGGGGGCCTGGAGGTTGGCTCAGAGTCTCTTGGTGCTGGGGAGCTGATAGTTGCTGGGCTCTAGCTGAGCGCCAGGAGCTGGCCATCCCATACTGGGAGGGGGAGCTGTGGCTCGTATGTGCTCATGGGGCAGCAGTAGCTGTAAGGCTAGGCATAGTTGTATTGCTGCTACCCTGGGTAGTACTGTTGCTGCTGTGGCAAAGCTGAGGCTTTTGCCTGAGAGCCCTGGCCGCAGGCCCACTGCTGTTGGCTTTGGAGCTGCTGGCAGCCTCTGCTTTGCTGATGCTGGCCAGGGCCTGGTGGGCCTTCTGCCACTCTGGGTTCTTGTGCATGGGAATCTCCATGCCATTCTCTCTGCTGGCCCCCGCCACCATGCTGAACTGAGAAGTCTAATCTGTGCTGCGCTGATCACCCACGTTGGCCACCATCTGGACCTTGGGAGTGTAGGGAGTGGACCTGGGAGCCAGACTGCCTTTTCACTGTCAGCTAAATAAATGTCTGTGACAGTCATTGGATCTGATGTGACAGGACTCTGAATAGCAGGTGAGCTGGAAGTAGGCAAATGGCTTAAATTTTGAAAAACATCCTGGCATGTTTTACGATTGTCACTCCAGGATTGTCAGGATTCTGCCAGGATGGAAACAGCCCATAGGTGACAACAAAAATATTCTGAACCCATGGTGCAGATCTTCATAGATCACAGTGAATATCTCAATTCTTCATTACCTTCAAAGGGGATGCAGCCCTGCCTGCCTCCTATAACAAACAAATGGAACAATCAGTTCTCTGCCAATGATGTTCCTTTCCTTCTCTGTTTGCTAATGGAGTTCTTGAACATCTTTGGGGTTATTCCATTTATAAAGGCCACAGTGGCTCCGGAATATAACTGCAGCAGTTTTGGTTTATTTTAGTCAACTGATTTACATTATTTATTTATTTATTTATTTGTTTGTGTGGGTGTGGGTCCATATGCCCTGGCAGGTCAGAGGTCAGAGGACAACTCGCAGGGGTTGATTCTCTGCTTCCACTATGGGAATGGAATCCTGGGATGGAATTCTACTTTGTTAGGCTTGGAGGTAGGCACTTTTGCCTGCTGAGCCATAGGGCCAGCCTGAGCTTTGTTGCAGAAGAAAAGCTTTCTGGCAATTTTCTTTTCAGTTGATTTGTTACTGGTGGACTGGTGTAAACACCCTCAGGAAAGCCAAATCTCCCATCATTAAACCAGAGAAGTTCCTTTCTCTGGTGTCAAGTAATTCCTCTGACCTGTCTGCCTTTCCCACGGTCCAGTGTGGGCATCTTCACCATCCTTGGTACTGTTGAAAACAGTGGAAACGGTAGTAGGAGAAACTTTAGTTTTTGCCACTTGAATACATGGGTGGAGCAGGAAAAGAAGGAAAAAGATGTTAGATGTCAGGTCCTTCTGATGCTTTGGCCAGCAAGGTTGTGTCCAGAACAAGCCCTGGCACCATCATGCAGTGCGTCAGCAGTCATCCCAGCTGCTCCTTAAATCTTGGCTGGTTCTGTCCTGTGCCTTAAGCATTTCTCTCACTGCTTTCTGATCCCCTTCCACCTCTTCCTAACTGCTCTCCTTTCTTCGGCAGTCATGATCTGAGCTGTTCAACCAGGTGTCAACTGGTCAATTGGCCTGGGCAGACAGGGCCAGTTTGGAAAGGATTTCCCAGAATATTATCTCTATAGGAACCAGCCAAAACCATTCCAGGATTACCTCTTGGATCTGGAATTTGAAATCCATGGCGACAACGGTGCCCATAAAACAGAGTTAGTACCCGTACCTGTGAGACAGAAAGATGTAGGTTTGTCTCTACAGCAGCTGGAGCAGCAGTATTGCCCAGTGCCATGACGGGAAGAATGGATGATGCCTGCGGGTTGCTGTTCCATGGCTGATGGGCTCCCTGGTTGTTGGGGAGGAGGGGGAAGGGAAGTTCCTCCTTAAGTCTTTTTAAATCTTGCAGTTATTGGATGGAGAGATGGCTCAGTAGTTAAGAGCACTGACTGCTCTTCCAGAGGACCTGGGTTCAATTCCCAGCACCCACATGGCAGCTCACAACTGTCTGTAAATCCAGTTACAGGGGATCTGACACCTTCACACTAATGCACATAAAATAAAGTTAAATAAATCCTAAATTTTCCAGTTATGTTCTCTTCAAATTCTCTCTCTCTCTCTCTCTCTCTCTCTCTCTCTCTCTCTCTCTCTCTCTCTCTCTCTCTCTCTCTCTCTCTCTCTCTCTCTCTCTCTCTCTCTCTCTCTGTTGTGCTGGGGATTGAAGCTAGGACTTAACACATGTTAGGTAAATACTCTACCTCTGAGCTACCTTCTAGCCCCTAGGAAACAAAACAGATCATAGCATTTGACTTGTGTCTTTTCCCAGGTATTTCCAAAGTTTGCAAACTTTTTTGCCCCTGTGCTTTAGGACTGTCTCTTAAAAATAGCCAGACTTCTTTAAGTCAAGACAATGCTCTTTTTTTTTAAACTGGAATACTTAGTACATTTATATTTTAAGAAATAAAGGTTAGCCAGGCGGTGGGGGTGCTTTAATCTCAGCACTCAAAGAAACAGAGGCAGGCAGATCTCTGTGAGTTCTAGGCCATCCTGGTCTACAGAGTGAGTTCCAGGACAGCCAGTGATACACAGAGAAACCCTGTCTCAAAAAACCAGGAAAAAAAGAAGTTACTGTTATATTTAGGTTTTAAACATATATGCTTCTTTTATTATTTGTTTAATATTTCCATTTTCCTTCTTTGCTGACTTTTAAAAAATATATAAATAGACTTAAATTTAAAATTTAGTTTTTAATACCAATTTTTAAAGATATTTTATAATTCCATCATTTCTTCTTTCCTTTTCTCCCTTTAAGTCCTCCCACATAACCCACATTTTCTTCTTTGTTTTTTTTTTTACATTGACATTTTTATTAACGCCAACAGTTTTTTAATGATTATTTTTTAAAATAATAGCACAAAAATGTTCCAAGGAAGCAGTCTCACAATCTGACGACCTTCTGAAATACATTAAGCCACACCAAATATGAATTTCTGTTAACACACACACAAAAAAAGGAAGATTCAGAAAAAATAAAGAAAGAAAAAGGGAAAGAGGAAGAAGGCTGAGACGTAGTAAAAACACGTTGGGTTAGGTGGCGAGGCTCGTTAGTGGGCACACTGGTGAAGCAGCGGTGAGCGGACGTCTGGGCCACACAGCAGTCCCCACTGGCTCCTCATATGCACAGGCTGGCGAGCAAGAGCTCACTGATACTGTTTGGAAGAGGTGTGGCATTTGGCCTGTCAGGTAACTGGGACCGTTTTGAACCTGGGGATTCTTTCATTTTTCTTCTTTGTATTGACTATTTTTGTTTCCCCTTTTAAAACAGGGCTTCACTATCTTAACCAGATTGTTATTGAACTCAAAATCCTCCTGCCTCAGCCTCCTGCATAGGGATTACAGCTATGCAGCACTGTGACAGGCAGAAAAACCTATATTCTGGATCTTATTTATGAGATCAGGAAGAGGTAGGCACTTTTTAAAAATCCTTCCTCAGCCCTTCTCCTCCTCAGAACTGTATTTCTCAGTCCTTTACTTGTATATTCTGGGTACACTTCTTTAATAAACTGCTTGTGTTTGAATCTTTGACTCAGCATTTACATACGTGAAAACTAGTTTACAACAGGATCTATCCATGCAATTTATTAGCTCCTTGTACCGTTAGTCCAAAACTCTTCGGTTTAGCCTCAGGCAGATTTTTAGGAAAAGGAGCAAAAACCAGCCACATGTTTTGCCAAAATATTGTAAGAATGATTTCTAGATAAGTTGTTAATATCATTCCTCTCTGCAAGTTCTTGAGCCGGATCTAATTCACATTTTTCTCAGCACTATTGTCTTGCAAACTCTTAGTAGCATGGCCCCACTAAGACTTGCTTATAGTGTTTTAACTGCTTCCCTAGTACAAAGTCCCTAAGTCTTCCATATTCATCCAGTGAACAGTGTATGGTCAAACCTCAGCAATAGTTTGAATTAATGGCATTGACAGAAGAGAAATCAAGATAGCCTAGTTAGTATTGACTATGTTATGTAGTTGTCAGTAGTCACTCTTATGCAGATCTACAATGAAAAGAAGCAAGTTGGACAAAGAAACACAAAATGTACCGTTTGAGGAGAAAAGAGACACCAGGAAGTGTAACGGAGCTAAGTCCAGTGCTCAAGGAGAGAAACAGGTTTTTTTTTTTTTTAAGCCTGTTGCTAAATGAAATAAAGGGAGTAGTGACTTCAGGGCAGGACCTCACTTAGCTAAGCTTCTAACTCATGAAAATGAATCAAAGAAACACATAAGCAGTGAAGAAAGCCATCAACAACAGAAAACTTATACAAATATAACTGAATAATTGTACCAAGTTCTAGACCCTGGATGCATCAGAATGTGGCAATTTTGGCTATGTGGTTCTGTCAAGGATAGAAGAAAAGGGTTATGGAATCTCCTTCTACTACTAAGGAAAGCATCTGAGGCCAGGAGTATATCAGGGGTGACCCTGTATGGTGGCCTAGAGAGGTCATTATGCAAAGCTGTGCAGGAGAAGCCTGATTTGTGTTAGAGATGCCAGAGCCATGGGATACCTGCCAAGGAAAACTGCTAACAGGGAGTGCAAGCAGCCCAAAAGAACTATGTTGCAGTCAACAACGCTGAAGGAGGGGGAGATCTGATGAGCGTTTTGACATCAGACACGGAGATGCAGAGTTTAGAGTTTGCCCAGCTGGTTTTCAGTCTTGCTTTGGTCCAATGTTTCCTCACTATGCTTCCTTTTCTTTATTTTGGAATAGTAATGTATATGCTGTGCCATTATATGTTGGATGTATGTTGTCTGCTTTTTTATTTTGATTTTACATGGGGTTACAGTTAAGAGATGGCATGAAACCTAGAAGAGACTTTGGACTTTGCAACATTGTTGAGATTGTGACAGACTATGGGAACTTAAGGAGTTGGACCAAAAACATTTTGCATTATGATATGGCTCCAAGTCCCTGGGGGCCAAGGAGTGGAATGTGACTTCACAGCAATAGGACAGTGACTAAGACAAGGAGTATGAGTCATTTGGCTCCTTCTAGTCCCAAGCTACTGTTAGCTTTACTTCTTAAAGAAAGAAACAGAATCATAGAGAATAACTTATGTCCCCAAATTTATGATGCTAAGTAATGAAACCTAAGTTAATATTCAAGTATTAAGATTGGGGGAGGAGCTCAACAAAGGAACACCTACTTGTTCAACATATGTGGGATCTTGAGTTTCATGTATACCATCACCAAAAGTCAGACTGAAACAAAAGCCAAGAAAACCCAAACAAACAATCTTCCTTCTGAGCAATATACAGATAAGAAGGCGGGCTCTATTACTTGAGTTGTAAGAGAGAAGAGGAAAATTAAATTGAAGGGAAAACAATGAAAAACTGATAGCAGGCAATAGTTATAATCTGGGACCTGATAATACCTATCAGATATGTAGTAAGGTCATAGTTATCAAACTGGTTGTTCTGACCACTCATGTGGTCAGAAAAAAAGAGGTATACAGTAGAGAGAGATTAAAAAATGAAGAAAACCTCAACAGTTTATAGTGTGTTAAAAATATATGTAGACTTGGGAGAGAAAAGAAAAAGAAAAAAAAGGATAAAGTCCTTAAAATAAAAAAAAAAGAAAGAGAGTGGTTGGGTGTGGTGGCACATACCTTTAATCCCAACACTAGGAAGAAAGAGGCAGGCAGAGCTCTGTGAATTCAAAATGTGGTAGTGTACACCTTTAATCCTGTAGGGATAGCCCAGCCCATTGGGGGGGCATGTTCACCTCGGGCTAATGTTTACATATAAATCTGGCGGGCATGAGCCCTGCCACTCTCTTTTTTGTATCTCCTGCTCATTGCTCGATCCCTGGTGTTGTAAGCTATCCCTTCATTAAAATTTGCTGTTTCATATTAAGCTAGCCGGGTTTACGCTGCTTACAGTTTGGCGTCCAACGTGGGGACCGAACCCATGACCCTGGGATTAAGAGTCCCATGCTCTACCATATGTAATGACATTGTTTACAGTTGAAGATCATTGTCTTCATATATTGCACAGTTGTTTATTCTCTTAGTCTTCAAGTTAGATAGGTATTGAGAATTAATCAGGTCTTTTAGATACAGAGATTATATTTAGTATAGATAGTATAATCTTCAGCCTCTTCGAAGAGCTGTAGAAAATGGCCTTTAATTTAACTTAGAATTCTGTGCCAATGAGACATAATCACTCCTGGCAACACCATTCTACTCCTGAGAGAACATTGAGCACCAAAGACACTCCACTGGGAGCTTGTCTTCTTGGCAAAACTGGCCTTTGGGTTAAGAAAAGCACATACCTCAACTACTGACAAAGATACAGAATATCCATAAGTGGATGAAACAGGATTGTCTTATCTTGCCAAGACAGGGTAGGATAGTTCTAAGAAAGTTCCTTGCCTTTAATAATGGTATGTCAGTTATGTTAGGCCTTAGCCAAAGTTGGTTGACTCAACATTGCAAACGAGACTTTGGGTGATTGCCCAGGTAGTCAGTGGTCTCTGTCATTTGTTACACATTTTGGATATCTCTCGTTTGTTAAGTAATATTAATTCCCTTCTCAGATCTTTGACGAAGTTGAAGATTATATAATTGTAGTTACTCTCTACATTATTTAGACTCCTTGAGATAGAATGTTTAGCAAAACTTTTGTTATATGTTTCTTGCTCAATATTGTTTGTTATATTTATTATTTGTTACTATTGTATATAGTTGTATTTGGTTTAGTTCTGTCTTATTTAGACAAAAGGGGGAGATGTAGGGATAGCCCAGCCCATTGGGGGGGCGTGTTTGCCTTGCCACTCTCTTTTTTGTATCTCCTGCTCATCGCTGGATCCCTGGTGTTGTAAGTTATCCCTTAATTAAAATTTGCTGTTTCATATTAAGCTAGCCTGGTTACTTACACCCCTTACATAATCCCAGCACTTGGGGGGCAGAGGCAGGCAAGTTAAAAGTAAAAATAAAAGAAATAGAGGTTAAAATAAAGCCACGTAAAGATGGAAAACACAGAGTCTGAATACTGTATGTTATTATGTTCTCTTTGAATTGTTTGAATGCTGAGGAAGGAGCAACAGCTGCTAAAAGATATTTGTTTATAAATACTGGTGGATTAATCCAAGATAGGAATTTTGAAAATACGTTGACTTCAAAATTGAAGTCAAAAGGTATGTTACTTTGGAGAAGAGGTTTTGCTTTTGTTTTCACAGGAAATGTGAGGTTATAGATTCATTCTGGGTTAAGAAAGATCAGGTTTGATCAAGGAAGACCTTCTGAGAAATCTCCAATAGGAGTGGACAACCCAGATGTCTAACTTCTACATCCAGAGCAGATTCAAGACTGCTGCTTGAGATGAGTAAGCCTCACAGAATTTTCCAGTAAGGACTTGACCATAATTCTATATTTTCTTTAGGTTGTTGTAAGATTATCAGTGTCCCCAATCAACAGGATATAATCTGGAAAACTACACCCACCAGGTAGGACAGAAACCTCAGTCAACAGGAGCCTGTACTGTAACTAGCTCTTGTAGACCAGGCTGGCCTCGAACTCACAGAGATCCACCTGCCTCTACCTCCCAAGTGCTGGGATTAAAGGCATGTGCCACCACCACTCGGCTCACTTATTCTTTCTTTTTTTATTTATTATGTATACAATATTCTGCCTGTGTGTGTGTGGGGGGGCAGAAGAGGGCACCAAACCTCATTACAGATGGTTGTGAGCCACCATGTGGTTGCTGGGAATCGAACTCATGACCTTTGGAAGAGCAGGCAATGCTCTCAACCACTGAGCCATCTCTCCAGCCCTCACTTATTCTTTCTTTTGTTTGCTTTTATGTGCATATTCTTTGCTTCTGTCTCCTAAACTCTCATATATTATCAAGACTGCTTGATATTAAAATTACCTGAAATCTACCTACCACTCCACACATGAGATTGTCAACAAAGTAAGCCTCCAATCCTAGCCTTTTTCACAGCTTGCAGTCCCTCATTCCCTTGTTTGCACCCATGAATTGTTGAGATCACCAGGGAACAATACTCTCATCTGCTGAGATAACAGCCAGATGTTGATGGCAAAGAGAAAGCAAGATAACAAGGATACAAAAGATAAGATAGCTTTGCAGTCTTAAAGGGCCCAAAGCCAATTAGCTCTGAGCAATTCCTAAGGGAGTCATCATTTTATATAAAAATAGTTCTGCTGGCTCCATGAAAGAGGAAAACCAAAGCCCCAAAGGACATCCCTGCACTCAGGTCATATTGCACTTATGACATACTGGGTAATATGCATATCGCACACACCTTAGAGTTTGGCAGGAAGCATCACCATGATATGTGGCAAGGTAAACTGTAATGTAGCAGAAGGGGACAGTTTGCCCTCCAGATGACACTGGTGTGTGTGTGTGTGTGTGTGTGTGTGTGTGTGTGTGTATGAGAGAGAGAGAGAGAGAGAGAGAGAGAGAGAGAGAGAGAGAGAGAGGTATATACGAATTGAGCCTAGAGACGTTGTTCAGCATCCTACATTGCAAAGGACCCATCTTCAAAACACTCATAAATAATGATCACACCTAAAATGTAGATGAAGCTCAAAGTTGGGGAGAATATCTCTACAACAGATTATATAGAGAAGAATACATTAAAAAAACAGTGTTTCTTGTCAAATACAAACTACACAGTAATAATGATATTTTTAAAATAGATTTCTTTCTTTCTTTCTTTAGTGTTTTGCCAGCATGTCTGTCTGTATGAAGTGTCAGATTCCTGGAACTAGAGTTATAGACAGTTGTGAGCTGCCATGTGGGTGCTGGGAATTGAACCCAGAAGAGCAGCCAGTGTTCTTAACCATTGAACCATCTCTTTCAATAGTAATGATTTAGAAATTTTTTCAGAGAGAAGACTGGTACATGAAAATTTACCACATAATTTTGTTTTACTTGGTATACATTTAGTTTTTTCATAACAATGAAATATGAAGATATGTAAGGGTAATCACTCTTGTACTCCTTTTGAAAGAGCATAATGTTTTTAAATGAGCCCAAGTTATTGAAGATGCTGAATAGTATTCCATTTAGTAGCTTTAGAACTTTAGGTTCAGACATTAAGAAATTAGTTACAAGCCGGGCCGTGGTGGCGCACGCCTTTAATCCCAGCACTCGGGAGGCAGAGGCAGGCGGATCTCTGTGAGTTCGAGACCAGCCTGGTCTACAGAGCTAGTGCCAGGACAGCCTCCAAAGCCACAGAGAAACCCTGTCTCGAAAAACCAA
>NW_026068046.1:2221730-2228040 GCF_014885135.2 Alexandromys fortis | reverse complement strand
AGGCATGATCTGGAATCTTATATGCCCTCATCATAAATTGTTATTATTACTATTTGAAATGGTGATATGCCCCTCCCCTGACTCCCTGCATCCTTGTAAAAAGCCAGATGTGACAGTGCACATTGGTAACCCAGCCACTGATGAAGTAAAGACGGGGGATTCAAGGGCTCTGGCCAGCGACTTTTTTTTTTTTTAATGAAATGGAGGCCAGGCGGTGGTGGTGCACGCCTCTGATCCCAGCACTCGGGAGGAAGAGACAGCAAGAGTTCTGTGAGTTTGAGGCCAGCCTGGACAGTCAAAGCTACAACAAACTGTGATGTGGGAGTGATTTCTTATTAATAAAGAAACTGCCTAGGCCCATTTGATAGGCCAACCCTTAGGTAGGTGGAGAAAACAGAACAGAATGCTGGGAGAAAGAAGCTGAATCAGGAGTAGCCATGATTCTCCCATTCCAGGCAGACACAGGTTAAGATCATCCCTGGTAAGCCACCTCGTGGGCTACACAGAATATTAGAAATGGGTTAGAACAATATGTAAGCGCTAGCCAATGAGAGGCTGGAACTAATGGGTCAGGCAGTGTTTAAAAGAATACAGTTTCCGTGTAATTATTTCTGGGCATAAGCTAGCCATGTGGGCGGCCGGGTGCCGGGAACGTAGCCCCGCCGCTCCTATCACTACAGTTCTGTCTAGAGAAAAATAAACCAAGAAAAAAATGAAGTGGAAAAAGATAGAGGAAGATATTCAATGGCTACCTCTGACCTTTCCCCACCACACACACAAACACTTATTGGACAGGCAAATTGGTCTGTTGGTAAAGTGTCTGCCCTGCAAGTCTGATAACTTAAAAGGGTGTGTGCATGTATGCATGCATACATGGTGTGGGAGCAGACTCTCAAAAGTTGTCTTCCGATCTCCACATGCATATACTTATACCAACACATCAAACACATACATACAATAATTAATTTTTTGAAACATGGTTTCTCCACATAGCTCTGACTTTCCTAGAGTTCACTAAGCAGATCAGGCTGGCTTTGAACTCACAGAGATCCACCTTGTCTCTATCTCCCAAGTGTTGGAATTAAAGGCATGTGCCATCATACCTGGCTAAATTAAATTTTTTTGATTAACTTTTTAGTTAGCGTGTAAAATGATGTCTCTTTGTGGCATCTTCATATATACACACATTGTGGTTTGCTCATATCCAATTACTGTCCCTTGTTCACGCTATTTCTGTAGTCTCCTTTCTGCCTTCATGATATACACACGCATACCTATACGTGTGTATCTAGATTCTCCATGAGAAGAAACATGCAAGATTTGTCTTTTTTTGCACATTTGAAGTTTACTCATGTAATCGTCAACCCAAATCATAATGCTAGTCTTCCCATTATCATAGGGCTCCCTAAAGAGATCAATGATAATAATCAAGACTGCTGGAATTTTCTACTGATCAGTGAGAAGATGAGTGCCTTGGAACTCTCTTGCTGTTTTAACTCTGAAATGCGCATCTGGAAGGACCAAAAGAGGTTTGAGGGATCTGAGGAAAGCAGCAGAGGCTAGGCTGCTTTCTCAGGTAGAACACATATTTTTAGACATGTTATTTTTGCTTGTCAGTTTGTTGATTTTTCATGTCCAGTTCTTCGTTAGTCTGAGTCACTCCGCTCATTTTCTCCTGCCTGTGTCCGGTTCCTCCACAGCTTTGCGGAGGTCCATTTCCTTTGTGTGGTTCACTTGAGCATTTCTCTGACTCATGTTTCGTCAGCACTTCTGCCATAATTATTCCATAGATTCAGTCCTCTCTCCACACTGAATTTTTCTAGCATTATTTTCTTCACTTCCTGCCTTTAACAAGATTTTTCTTCATAGAGAGATCAAAAGATGAATACTTTTCAACGAGGGCTGAAGTGCTGAAGCTGTTATGAATAGACTCATGGGGATAGCATAGAGGTGGTGATATCTATGGATTGTCTTCAGCAATAGGAAGGAAGTAGACATTAGATTTGTCATTGAGCTCTGGCTCCTGGCTTTCACCTGTGTTGGGGCAATAGATGAGCCCAATGTCATGGTCATGGGTAACAGTCTGTTCTGGTTCAAATGTGTGTGTGTGTGGGGGGTGTTGATGCCTATTTTCTTGGTTGCAATTGTACTTAGTGACCCTTGCCATTACATTTAGAATACCCATTAAATGGGTTATTCAGCTACAGAGGGCACTACTCCTGACATACAGATAATGGGAACTGCTTTTGAGAACTCTTGAGTGTTTTTTATTCTTTAAATGGGCTTAATTAACTTTTTCTTATATTATTACCCTATGCAGTAACCCCAAATAAAACCTGGGTCCTCTGCACAGAGAATCTAATGATTGAAGAGTTCCTGATGGGAGATTTGATGAACATGGTTGAGGTCAGATGGTCAGATTATTGTAGGCCTTGGAGGTGGCCTTGGTGAAGTTGTCTAGGGTGGTAATGAAGCCCCTGGCTGACATCTGGAAATCATCAATACCTGCCATCATCAACAAATTCTTGGGCACAGGAGCAGAGATGATGCCAGTTCATCTAAGGACAGAAATGAGATGCACTAACACAAAGCCACTACATCCTGTCACCTATATGGAACAGTGTGGGGCTTCTGTTTTAGGGTTTTATTACCCTAAGAATAAAGAAGAATAAAGAAGAGACACCATGACCATGGCAACTCCTATAAAAGAAAACATTTAATTGGGGCTGGCTTACAGCTCAGAAGTTTAGTCCATTATTGTCGCTGTGTGATGTGGGAGTCCCCTCTGTGTGCTGTGATTACCATTAATGAATAAAGAAACTGCCTTGACCTGTTGATAGGGCAGAACTTAAGTAGGCAAAGAAGATGGAAGCTGGAAAAAAGAAGGGCAGAGAGAGAGATGCCATGGAGCCTCCAGAGTCAGACATGCTGAATCTTTCTGGGTAAGCCACTGCCACATGGCGATATACAGATGAATAGAAATAGGTTAAATTAATGTAAGAGTTTGCCAATAAAAAGCTAGAGCTAATGGGCCAAGCAGTGATTTAATTAATACAGTTTCTGTGTGATTATTTCGGGGTTAAGCTCGCTGGGCGTCCAGGAACCAAACAAGTGACCTTCACCCAACAGTTGTGGGAAGCATGGTGGCACACAGGCAGATATGGTGCTATAGATTTAACTAGGAGTACTACATCTGGATAGGCAGGCAGCAGAAAGAAAGAATGAGCCACTAGGTTTGTATTGAACTTTTGAAACCTCAAACAAAGCGTGCCCCCAGTGGCATACTTCCTCCAACAAGGACACACCTCCCAATAGTGCCACTCTCTATGAGCCTATGGAAGCCATTTTCATTCAAACCATCACAGCTTGATAATCTTGTTTCCTCAGTAGCCTCTCCACACAAGGACAATGGGAAGTTTGGACAAGACGATGGCCCCTTGGATGGCAATGGCTACCTCCTTGGGTCAGTTAACCCCAAGACAAACATGACCATTGTAGTGCTCAATGTTAACAAAAACCTTGTACCTGCGCTGCTGGTTAACCTGAGTCTGCCTCTGCACTGGCATGACTGGTCTTCAGACCCTCATCCTTAGGGGCTGCTTCCAGGAAAAAATTAATAATCTCAGGCTCTTCATTGGGTGGGGAGAACAGTTAGAGCTCATCCAGGGACTTGGACTTGATTTTTTTTCTTGGTTGTGAGCCTAACCCTTAATGGTTGAGCCATCTCTCCAGCCCCCAGGGACTTGATTCTTATGTCCTTGACTAAGCTGCCAAGCTTGGTGAAAGGAATCCACTCCTCTCTGGCTTTTCCTCTATGAGCTTTCTGACCTTAGCCTCTTCTTAGAAGAAAATTCCTTGGCCTCCCAACCTGGGCTGCACAGGTACTGCTGGCTTTCCTCCTGCACTGGGATCACCTACCAACTCCCACCATTTGGTGTTTTCCTTGAGAATCAAGGGATTTTAAATTAACACCCCCACACACACACACCACAGACACAAACATGGCCTTGCTGTAGCTCTAGGTAACTTCAAAAGATCAATCACTGGGCCTCAGCCTGAGTTGTGCTGGGAATTACAGGTTTGTGACCGCATTCTCGATCGACCTGGTTCTACCCGCGCCATCCCCAATTGATTTCTTTTAACTCCTGGGCTGATAGCTTGCCATTTCTTTCCACTGAATACTTTCTGTATTTAATCTGGCTTTGTCTCTTTTTGGAGTTGTTCTCATCTTTGTGTTGTATTTGAGCATCTAATACCAAAGTTGAGGAGATAGCAACTGGGTGTATATATAGCTGAGTCTCACCATCACACCCCCGAATTTCTGAGCCACTGTCTTCAGGCATGAAAGGAGGTGGATTGCCTCTGGGTTAACATCAGGATCAATGAGAACCATTTTACACATTTTCATGTCATTATTGGTTACTTGTGACTGTTGACTATGACCCAGAATGGTAGGTAGTTGGATCGGGCCAATAAAGGCCATCTTTCCTGGGGGCAAATTTCCTTAAAAGACTCATTTCTGTTCAATCAAACTATTTCCCATTACCTACTTGAAGCTGCTTCTATACTACATGTCTGTTTGGCTAGGGGATATATCTTTTAAGTGGAGGTATTGACTTCACCACACTGTCACCACACTGACTTTAACTACTCTTCTGGGATTCTAAGGAACCAGTGTTCCCGTTGGCCAGGTCCACTCAGTTGCCCCTTTCCAGTTTCAAATCTCTTGCTGCTTCCTGCAGTAGCACACACACACACACCTTTTGTTCTCTGCCCTGTAAGCAGATACACCCGGTAAAGCCACCCAGGTGTACTGGAAGTCCCTTACTGGTAAGGTGCTGTTCCTGTGCCTGCTATATCACTCTCTCTCATTCTTTTGTCTCCCCCTCTTCTATCACTTTAGAACTCTTCCTCTCCTCACACAATTCCCCAGCTGTTTTCTTGTTTTATATCCATCTATCTTAATCTGGCTTTACACATGATCATAAATGTTTGATTAAAGCTTTCTCTTCTATGATAAGAGAGGTTTGTATTTTTTGTTGTGGTTGCTAATTTTACTTGGTTATGACAATTGATCCTTGACAATTGAGAGGTTTTATTTTTTTTTCAGACAAGGTTATCTGAAGAAGGCCCCTTCCTCTTGCAATTTCTTAGGCAGGTGTAGTCCCTGGGGCTTGTAAGTTCAGTGCTTTGTGGACTAAGGCAGGCCACTTATGACATTCTAGCTACTATGAAGTAAGGAACATATTAAAGGTACAGCTCTCATATTTGGGGGTAGCAGTTTCTAAATACCATCAATTCACATTCCTAGAGTCTTAACTTTACATTTGCTTACTCAATTTGAAATCTCTTTTAACTCTGCCCTCCCAAAAACATATTTGAGAATAAATTGCAAACAAATAAACGAGCAAACAAAAACCCAAAAACTAGAGCTGGGCGGTGGTGACTTGATGTGGGAGTGTCATATCAATCTGTTGATTTCATTGGCTGAGCAATAAAGAAACTGCTGGCCCTGATAGGTTAAAAGATAGGTGGGCGGAATAAACAATAGGATGCTGGGCGGAAGAGGAAGTGAGGTCAGACTCTGCTCTGCTTCCGGAGAGACCGGACAGCTCTGCTGGAGAAGAGACGCCATGCTCAGCTCTCCCGGGTAGACGCGATAGCTCTGCTCTCTGAGGCACACACGATGAAGATGGACATAGGCTAGAATCTTCCTGGTAAGCGCACCTTGGGGTGCTTACACACATTATTAGAAATGGGCTAGTCCAGGTGCGAGAATTAGCCTGTAAGGGCTAGAGTTCATGGGCCAAGCAGTTCTTTAAATGAATACAGTTTGTGTGTTGTTATTTCGGGCATGAGCTAGCCAAGCGGCCCGGGGTGTTGGGGACGCAGCCCCGCCACCGCTCCTATTTCAACAGTGACTCACGCTTTTAATCCCAGCACTCGGGAGGCAGAGGCAGGTGTATCTCTGTGAGTTTGAGACTATCCTGGTCTATAAGAGCTAGTTCCAGGACAGGCTCCAAAGCTACAGAGAAATACTGTCTCAAAAAAACCAGAAAAAAAGTTGCAAAATCTGTCATTATTTCAGTGAGACGTTTCTTTTTTGAGACTGGGTCTCTCTACATACTTTCAGCTTGGGGTGCTCAGTTTCAGCCTCTGAGTCCTTAGATTTTCGGCTTGTGTCACCATGCTTGACCGAGTCTTCTTTATTTCTTTCTTTTCTTTCTCTTTTCCTTTTATTTATTTTTATTTTTGTTTTTCTAGACACGGTTTCTCTGTGTAACCGCCCTGACTGTCCTGGAACTCACTT
>NW_026068046.1:2137304-2221379 GCF_014885135.2 Alexandromys fortis | reverse complement strand
TGCTCGCTCTCCTTCTGCTCCTGATTTGGACCTTGAGATTTCTGTCCAGTGCTCCAATGTGGGTCTCTGTCTCTTGTCTCCTTTCATCGCCTGATGAAGGTTAATATTCAGGAAGATGCCTATATGTTTTTCTTTGGGTTCTCCTTCTTATTTAGCTTCTCTAAGAACCCGAATTATAGGCTCAATGTCCTTTATTTATGGCTAGAAACCAAATATGAGTGAGTACACCCCATGTTCCTCTTTTTGGGTCTGGCTTACCTCACTCAGGATAGTGTTTTCTATTTCCATCCATTTGCCTGCAAACTTCAAGAAGTCCTTGTTTTTTACTGCTGAGTAGTACTCTAATATGTATATATATCATACTTTCTTCACTGGAACTCACTTTGAAGACCAGGCTTGCCTCGAACTCACTGAAATCTGCTTGCCTCTGCCTCCTGAGTGCTGGGATTAAAGACGTGTGCCACTACCACCTGGCTATCTTTTTTTTTTTCAAGAATGGGGCTGGAAAGATGGCTCAGTCGTTAAAGGCTAGGCTCACAATCAAAAATATTTTTCAAGACGGAATTTATCTATGTAACAGTCCTTGCTGTCCTGGAACTTGCTCTGTAGCCTGACCTTGAACTTACAGAGATCTATGAAGCAGCCCCGCCGCTCATAATGCAACAGAGTGGCGCCCAACGTAGGGCTCGAACCCACAACCCTGAGATTAAGAGTCTCATGCTCTACCGACTGAGCTAGCCGGGCCTCAACAGAGTGGCGCCTGACGTGATGGGTTAAATCCACTTAAAAACCTGAGAAGGCTTAAAAATAAGGGAGAGAGAGTTTAACACAGATTTTTGCTGTTTGGTGGTGGTGTGCTGTAGAGAGATTCCTGATTCGGCAACAGCAGCAAAAAAAAAAAAAAGCGTCATTTTAAAGTGCGGCTTCCTGGGACTGTGCCGTCAGTGCAAACTCTGGTTTTAAAGCATTTCAAGGCTTTTATGGGACTGGATGTTTGTGTCCCTGCTTGGGATCGGAGGAGAGTGCTCTGAGACCCTGCTGATGGCTCAGCGCTCCTGCCTGCACCTGGGCAGAAGGCAGAATCAGGCTTAGGCAGGCCGAAGAGCATGGCAGATTCCTGCCGCCATACAGAGACGTGTTTTCAGACTGCGCAGTGCTCTGTGTGTCAGAATTTGGATGTAACTTGGATGAAAAGAATTTCTGTGCTGCATGCTCATTCTCAGAATTAAAGTGCTGAGTGCGGCTCCTACCTGGCAGCCCCAGAGCTAGCACAAAATGGTACGTTCTCCATTTTGAAATTTTCCTGACTCAGCAGCAGGAAAAAACTGGCTGTTTTAAAATGCCGGCTTTCTGGGCTGTGCCACCATTGCGATCTCTGTCTGGCTCCTGTGGGAGACAGAGCTTATGAATGGAGCATTTGGATTAAAGTGCTACGATTTGTTTGATGGCAACTAGACTGCTGTGTGCCTAAAAGGGGGACATTGTGTGCATCAGCTCAGAGGCACAAGCAGCTCCGCCATGCTAGTGGTGCAATGTGCAAGGATCAGAGGCAGGAACGGCTCCGCCATGTTGGACTGGGCGGGGCCAGCATACAGTACCTGTTTTTGACCTAGGAATGTCACAGCTTAGATTCTTAAGCGCTTAGTGATTTAAAGGTGCAAAACAAAGTGCTCCTGGATAGTAAAAGAATTACAGATTCACAATAGGACAGATTCAGACATAAAAGACCTTTATGGATCACATTGTTGGATAAATGTACGTAGGCTTGGGAAAGAGAAGAAAAAGAATATAAAGAATAAAGTTAATGTCTTAAAAAGAAAAAGGGTAAAGTCTTTAAAGAGACAGAGTACAGAAGTACAGATAGTTATAGATTAAGAGAAATAAAGAAAAATAAGCCACGTAAAAATGGAAAATTCACAGAGAGTCTGGATTATGAACATTGTGTTTTCTTTAAACTTTTTGACTGTGAAGGAGCTAAGTACAGAGAGACATTTCATTACATGGGCTGCCAAGCTAAACTAAAATGGATATAAGGGTATTACGATTTCAAAATTTGGATCTAAGGTCATGATGCTTTGGAAAAGTCCTTCTTTTGTTTTTGCAGAGGATGAGACCCTGTGGATTTCTTCTATTCCAATTTGGTATGATAGACCACGCCCTCCTGAAAGGTTACTGTGAACACCCTCAAAAAATTACTTCACTCAACTGCCAACTGAGATGACCCTGGCACACAGGTTATACCATGAAAGACCTAATTAACTATGCCCATTCAGCAGGAAGCAGTTTGGAGAGAAAAAAACTGCGCACATGTTCCCAAACATTGTTTATAAATTTTCTTTTACATTTAAAGGGGGATATGATATAGATATGAATAATTTACATTAGTATGGATTTTAAGGTCAATTTTGTTATATGTACATGTATTTTTGATATTGATTAAGGTATTGTGATTGTGTAGTTCATTTTAAAATGTAATGTATAATTAGGAAATATAGGTTGCTAATGGATAATCATTGATGATAGTAAAGCTTGTAGTCATGTTAGTTATTTTTTCTATATATATATATATTTCAGTTAGATAGACATTCTTCATATCTCTCAAAGACTGCAGAATATGGCATTTAAAATATTTTAATAACTTAGGGCTTTTCATGACAAGGAGACACGTCTGCTCCTGGCAGCACCAGCTACTTCAAGAGGAAGATGGGCATCTAAGAGGATCCTTATGGAGTTTGATAGCCATTTGGGCAAGAAACTGTTCTTGCCTGGACTGTTGCATAAACTGGATACAAAGTATCCACAGAGAGAGGGAGAGAGGACTGCTGAACTTGCCTAAAGGTGAGATGGTCTTTCGGGGTTCCTGACTCATGAAAGAGTCTGCAAGACATTCTGCAGGACATATCAGACAGTGACTGAACTGACTTTGAAATTTCCTGCTTCATGGAAATGTCTCTGGATACCATGGGCCTGTAGGCCGAAGATGGATGCACCAACAGTACAGAGGAACTTTGGGTGTCTGTCCAGGCAGCGAGATGTCTCTTTCATTTAGTATTATATCCTTCTAGAGTCTTTGATGGAGTTGAAGAATGAATAGATATAGTTTTCCTTAGTTATGATAAAAGATAAAATAGATATAAATATTGTAACTGTAATTCTTGCTTGATAACTGTTTTGTTATATGTAATTTTGCTATGTTAAGTTAAAGCCTTTCTTTTTTGTTTAAACAAAAAGGGGAAATGATGTGGGAGTGATTTCTTATTAATAAAGAAACTGCCTAGGCCCCTTGATAGGCCAACCCTTAGGTCGGTGGAGTAAACAGAAGAAAATGCTGGGAGAAAGAAGCTTAGTTGAGGAGTCGCCATGGTTCTCCCACTCCAGACAGATGCAAGTTAAGATCCTCCCTGGTAAGCCACCTAGTGGGCTACACAGAATATTAGAAATGGGTTAGAACAATATGTAAGAGCTAACCAATAAGAGGCTGGAACTAATGGGTCAGGCAGTGTTTGAAAGAATACAGTTTCCGTGTAATTATTTCTGGGCATAAGCTAGCCATGTGGGCGGCCGGGTGCCGGGGATGCCGCCCCGCCGCTCATAATGCAACAGATCTACCTGTCTCTGCCTCCCAATTACTGGGATTAAAGATTTGTGCCACCACTGCCTATGTATTTATTTTTATGTGTATGGATGTTTTGTCTGAATGTGTGTGCTGAACTGCATATGTGCACTGTCATCTTAGCTACCTTTTTTTGTTGTTGTTTTGTTTTGTTTCTCGAAACGGGGTTTTAGCTTTGGACCCTGTCCTAGAACTCACTCTGTTGATCAGACTGGCATTGAACTCACAGATATCCACCTGCCTCTGCCTCCCAAGTGCTGGGATTAAAGGTGTGTGCTACCACTGCCCAGTGTGCACAGTCATCTTAAGTCAGAAGAGGGTGTCTGATCCTTTGGGACTGGAGTTACAGATCCTTGGAAATGACCACTTGGGTGCTGGGACTCCAACCTATGGGGTCTAGAAGAGCAGCCAGTACTCTTAACTGCTGAGTCATTGCTTGTTTCTTAGAACAGGGCTTTTTCTGTAACAATTACAGTGCACATATTTCAGTCAAGAAAATAACTATGATACAATATTATTACTTTACTTACAAATATCCAAATTAAGTCAATTGTGCTAGTAATACACTTTCTTAAAATTAATTAATTTTACATTCTGACCAAAGCTTCCCCTCCCTTCTGTCCTCCTACTCCCTCTCCCTCCCCTCCATATCCTCCACAACCCATCCCTCCTGCATATTCCCTCAGAAAGGGGCAATCCTCCCCAGGGCATCAGTAAAGCATGGCACATCCAGCAGCCATGAGACCAAGCACCTCCCCCTGTATTCAGGCTGAGGAAGGCAGCCCAGCATGAGGAATATGTTCCTAAAAGCCAAAGCATTAGGAACAGCCCCCACTTCCATTGGCAGGAGTCCCACAAATAGACCAAGCTAAATAACCATCATATCTATGTAGAGGGTCTAGGTCAGTCCCATGCAGGCTCCCTCCTTGTTGGTTCAGACTCTGTGAGTTCCCATGGGCCAGGCTAGTATTTCTGTGTGTTTTCCTGCTATGCTCCTGACCTCCCTGGTTCCTACAATCCCTCCTCCCTCCCCTCATTAGGACTCCCCGAGGTTGACCCAGTGTTTTACTGTGGGCCTCTGAATCTGCCTCCACCAGTCACTGGATGAAGGCTCTCTAATGATGACCTGGGTAATCACTATTCAGATCACAGGGGATGATGGCCAGTTCAGAATATGCATCTGCTGCTGCCAGGAGTCTTAGCTGGAGCCATTCTTGTGGCCTCTTGAAGTTTCCCTTGCATAAGGCTTCCACTTGACTCTGTAAAGATCCTCCACCCAGTCATCTCTCTTGGCATTCTCCTCCTCTGGCCACCCTCAACCTGATCCCTAAAATTCTCATCTCATTCACCCCCAGTCTAACCAGATCTCCTTTATTTAGTAATACCCTTTGTAGCAAAAGAAAAATATGTTTTTTTGGGGGGGGATTTCTTATAGTTCTTGTCACCATTAATCTTTTATTTTTTCCGAGACAGTCTCAGTAGGCAACCTTGGTTGGCCTCGAGCTTGCAATGTAGAGGAGGCTGGCCTTGAACTCACAGAGATCTTTTCACCTCCACCTCCAGTCTTCATAAATCTTGACAAATTACCATCTTGTATTTGGCAGTTTTGAAGAGTGCAAGTCAGTAATTTTGTAGATTGTCCCTCAGTAATGGATATGCCTGCTGTTCCTACAATATAAAATTAATATGTATAACTTGGAGCTTAGCAATTCGAAAAAATTCATTAGCATGTTTCCTAGCACATCACTGGTAGTCCCAGGATGTCCATCTCTTCCTACTAGCTTGCCCACCTTGCCTACTTCCAGGCTATGCTCCTGTCTCAGGCTCCTGACTGTTGGAATTAAACCTGTGTAAGCCTGTGCCTGGTTTTCTTGCCATATTTCTGAAATAATTCAGTCTTTTTTTTTCCCAGTGTGAGTTCCAAACCAGAGCTTGTTGCAAGCTAGGTAAGTGCTGTGTACCTGAGCTACAGCTCCAATCCTTGCAATTTTATTTTCACCAACATAGGGTGATATCTTCTATATTTTCCTACAGTAATGTTTTCTCTTTGTAATAGCAAGTATTTTCTGGAGAGACTTTGAGCCTGCACCCAGTGTTTTTTTTGTTATACTAATGCTCCTTGGTTTGACAGCTAAAGTAAGGCGTTAGATTTTAAGGATCCTGTGTTTCCCAGTGCCAGCTTTCATCCATCACGCTAGCATGGTCCTCGGCATACCACGTATCGTGTTGCACTCTCCGTGATAATTTTCTATCAGTAGTTTGTCGAGATATTTCTTATCTCATGTTCCTCTTTTCCAGAGGACCGCGCCGGGCACGACTTATAGTTCCAGTATCTTCAATGTGTAACAGACCGAGCGCTTGAAAATTTACGTGTTTGAATTAGTGGCTTGGGGTAGATATTACAGGAGATCATAAAGGCTACAAGCGGTCCGGGCCTGGCGTTTATTTATTTATTTGTTTAATTGTTTCTAAAGGGAAGAATAACGAGGGCGCGGTCGGGCAGGTACCAGCGAAAGGGACCACCGGCATCTGCCGCCTCTTTGTCAGCAAGGCCCAGGACTTCCGCTGGGTGGGGAGGTAGGTGGGGCGGGAAATCTAAAACCGAACTCCCAGCTTCCGTCACTCCCCGTGGGCGGCGCTCCCCTTTGACCCTTCGCTTGCGAGCCACACATCCGGGCCACTGTTACTAGCGAGGGGAAGATGGCGGCCGCAACTGTGCTGGTTCCCGCAGAGTGGATAAAGAACTGGGAGAAATCAGGGAGAGGCGAATTGTGAGTGTTCGGGCTGGGGGCGGGAGCCGGGCGAGCCGAGTCCGGGGCGTTGGCCACATTCGGAAGTGGGGTACAGGGGCCGGGGGTGTGGGGGGGGGAAACGGTGCCCCCTCCCCCACCCGGGCGACGGTTGGGGATGGTTGGTAAGGAGTTTCGAACTGCGGGAGGAGCGGAGCCGGTAGCCTCCGCCGAGCGGCTTCCCCGACCTCCCCGAAAGCCCCGCCGTCCACCGGAGCCCCGCTTCCTTTGGTCTCTAAGCAGAACTTCCGTCTTGGCCCCCCAGGTCCCCCTGTGCTCCTGCTCTGTGTCTTTTTTGTCTCTTTCGTTTTGCCTCAGCTCACTTGACTGCTTTTCTCTCCGTGGGTTCGCGCCCGGGACTGTTGGGTCCATACTTGACATTTTTCCCTCTCTGTCCCATTTCATCACTGCACTCAAGGCGACTCCTGTAGTTTGTCGCCTGGCTTCTCCTATGCCCGAAGTCTTGGGAGGGCGAACTGTCCCGAACTCTCTCCAGTCCTAGCCGCCAGTGGCAGAAGAGCACGGGGCGTCAGGGACAGCCAGGCTTGGCACCTCTGGTTTCTTGGGGAGCGCCAGCTTGTACTGCCCTGGCCCTGAGGTCCTTGGGGGAAGTGTGGCAGGGATTGCTGCTTTTTGCCAAGTCCCTACCGGCATGTCACCTCCGAGTGGTTTCGGACTGGATTCAACTTTTCATCCTCAAATGTTGCTGAAACCCCATTTTGGCCTGGAATTGTAGCTAATTCTGGTCGCCCTCGAAGCTTTTTTAGTACTTTAGAATGTTTTGTTACTTTTAAGTCTTAAAGATACTTTTGTATTCCTCTCCCGGTGACTGGCCACGGTAGAGGTTTTCTGTCCCCAGATAGCCAGCCACCCACACTCCCCGTTTAAATAGCAAAATTAACCATTGATTTGGAAAGAAAAAAAAAAGTTCTGATTTCTTTTGATTCGCCTTGGAAATTTAGTAGCCAATCTTAAAGGAGATTAATTCTTGTTAGCTGTTTGGGTTGTCTCCCTCCACTCCCACACTCCCACACTCCAGTCCAGTGTCAGGTTCCCAGTAGCTAGCGGGAAGATAGGAATCTTTGAAACTTTGCAGTGCCGGATCTTACTCTTGTAAAAGGACTTACTCCCGCTGACAACTCCGTGTTGTTCCGTGAAACTTAGCAGTGGGAGTCCTAAAATTGGATTGTCGGAATAAGTGACTAGCTTAGTCCACTTAACTAGCTGAGTGACCTTGGTAAATTCTTAACCACTTCGACTGTTTCCCCTTGAGTAAATTGGGAATAATAAACACTCTACTGAAAGGGTTGTTGTAAAGACTAAATGCCTGTAAAGCACTTGGCATATAGCAAGTACTCAAGTGATAGCTATTACAAGTAATATTATTCCAGCTTTTAGATATTTAAACTTCTCAGGACAGCTCTTGCACTTAGTGGCTCTACCTTTTTGGTTAGCAATTAATTGGCCTCTGGCTTCAAATGTGTTTGCTCTTGTTTGCTAATAAATTGAGAGGTTCTTGAAGAAAGGCGATGGCATCTCTTAGTTCTTTTGGTTCAACATCTCCAGCATATACTTATAGAGCCTTAGTGTTTTGTTAACTCGCAGCTATAAGATAAGCTCTCATTTTTAATTTTTAAGTGTTATTTAACACATACCTATGAGGTGCCTCGAGTGCTGAGAAGGCAGGATGGGAAGCAACTCAACTAAACCATTCTATATTTGTGGGTTATCCTTCCCAAACAAATAACCCAGTTCATCGTTATTTACTGTCTACAACCTATTTATTCATTTATGGACAGTCATGTTTGTGGGCTGCTCAGCTTGCTTCTAGGTGGATTTCACGTGTGTGTGTGTGTGTGTGTGTGTGTGTGTGTGTATTTGGTAGTAAGTGCTCCATCAGTGAGCTACATGCACAGGCCTAGCTGTTGTTTTTTTTTTTTTTTTTTTAAAACAGTTTAATGTTTTTTGCTTCCACCTTAAAATGAGTATTAGGAATAGGAGGAGTTCTGCCTGCTTTGCCTCTGACTGGCAATGGTTGGAGAAAAACCAAGTGATGTATGAAGTCAAGACTACCTAGTTAAAATGGAATTTTGGATTTACTGTACTTAGGATTTTCATGTGTGTATTTATTGCATAGCTTGTGGAATGTGGTTTAAATTATAGTAGATCCAAATCAGTGTGATCAGCTTAATGATTATATAAATAGATATAATTCCTTTTATTTTAAGAGGACCTATCTCATTTTGAGACAATGACCTTGTAGCCCATGCTGACCTTGAGTTTATAATCCTCTTCTGGGTACTAAGATAAGCCTGTACCACTAAACTAGCTGAGAATTTAGAGTTGGATGGCATAGCTGGGTGTGATTGCTAACACCTGTAATCCTAGCACTTGGGAGGATGAGGGAGGAGTCCTGTAAGTTTGAGGTCAGCAGGGGCTACACAGTGAAACCTTTTCCCAAACAAAACAACAAAAGCCAAAAGAAAGTTAAAGCTTCATAGACTGGAGAAATGTCTCATGAGGTTAGGAGTGCTTATTGTGCATTTAGAGGACCTGAGTTCAATTTTCAAAATCCACATCTGATGGCTCACAGTTGCCTGGAACTCCAGCTCCATGGGATGTTACACCTCTGACCTCTTCAAGTACCTGTATTACAGGCATACCCAAACACACATGCACACACATACACACAACTAAAAATAATCTATAAAAATCCAAAAGCTGAAACTGTATAATACAATGAATTATTTCAAGGTTTGCCTTACTTGTGGATGAACCTAGAGGCCTGTACATACTAGGTAAGTACTACTACTGAGCTATATCTTCAACCCTTTACAAAATTATTTTTTTTAATATTTATTTATTATGTATACAATATTCAATCTGTGTGTGTTTGCAGACCAGACGAGGACAGCAGACCTCGTTACAGATGGTTGTGAGCCACCATGTGGTTGCTGGGAATTGAACTCATGACCTTTGGAAGGGCAGGCAATGCTCTTAACCACTGAGCCATCTCTCCAGCCCCCCAAAATTATTTATATTAGCACACAAAGCAATAGGTTTTTTTTTCATACATATATTATACTTTAATTTGCTGACTTTTTCTCTACTACTTTTCTCTACCTGTCTCTTGCTGGTCACTTTTCTCCTCCTAACTAGTCCTGCCGTTTGCTTTTATGTCATGTATATTCCACTATCTACTCTTTTATTTCTTTTTAATTTGAGGCACGGTCTCACTATGTAGCCATGGTTGGCCAGGAACTCACTTTGTAGACCAGGCTGATAGGTGCTGGGATTATAGGCATACACCCATACACCACCATGGCTGACCTCCGTTACCTACTCTTAATCTAACCGTTTCTTTCTTTTAAGGTCTCTCCATCCCTCTTGTCTCTTCTTTTATGACCTATGCACATCTATATGTACACTTAAAAACATGGTAATTTTCCTTAAAATAATACACGATTTTCTGTTTTATCTGTTTTCCTGCAAATTTCATTTTCCTTTATATCCAGCCTGTTTTGTATTCCCCCTACCCTTTTTTTTCCAAAATGGGGCTTCTCTGTGTAGCCCTGGCTGTCCTGGAACTAGCTATTTAGACCAGACTGGCCTCAAACTCATAGAGAGCTCCTCCTAAATGCTGGGATTAAATGTGTGCACTACCACTGCCGGGTGGTTGCTGTTGCTGCGCCTCTTCCTTTTTTTAAAGACACTTTTTTTTTTTGGTTTTTTGAGACAGGGTTTCTTTGTAGCTTTGGAGCCTGTCCTGGAACTAGCTCTTGTAGAGCAGCCTGGATTCAAACTCACAGAGATCCGCCTGCCTCTGCCTGTGCTGGGATTAAAGGTGTGCCAAGGTTTAATATATCCCAGGCTGATTTGTAACTTTGAAGCCTTGAATTCATTATCTTGCTTCAGCCTCTTGTCTTTTGGGATCACAGGCACATGCCACCATGCATAGCTGATAATTCATTAAAAAAAGAACAACAAGTGCTTTCCAGTCCTGAAATTTTTCTTTTTAAAAGTGTATTTTTAAAGTGTTTTTTTTTTTTTCTCTGAGACTAGTCTCTTCTGTGTAACCCTGGCTGTCCTGGAACTCGATTTGTAGTTATGATTTGTAGTAGACCAGGCTGGCCTTGAACTCACAGCTCTGCCTGCCCTTCTCCCAAGTGCTGGGATTAAAGGGGTGTGCCACCACACCCAGCTTTTTAAAGTATGTTTTTAAAAGTTGTGTTTCATGAGATTGCCAAATTTTTCTTATCTGTAGTATGATAGCAGTATATAGCTATTGTGAGAGTTATACAGTGTCCATAGTGCTAAAAGCGGCATGATGCTGGAAATAAGTTCAGAACTAAAGCAATTTGCATAGCGTGCTCAGAGTCCCTGGATTTGATCCTCAGTACTGAAAAAAGGAAAAACAAAACCCAAAGCAAAATAACAGTAACAACAAAATCCAACATAAACTGTATGGGGCATTTTTTTGTTAAATGAAATATTTCTTTTCTTTTCTTTTTTTTTTTTTTGAGACAGGGTAGCTTTGGAGCCTGTCCTGGAACTTATAGTAGACCAGGCTGGCCTGGAACTCAGAAAGATCTGCCTGCCTCTGTCTCCCAAGTGCTGGGAATATATTCCTTAATTTTTTATTCCTGGTACCACGATCACAATCTGCATGTAATGAAAAAGTGCTAAGGCAGAGACCTTAGGAGTGTACATCTAATTGACATTTTACTGTATTAATCAATAGTTGCATTTTTTCCCCAAAATGTTCCTGTGGCAGCCCCAAACAAAGGATTGATTTCCTATTCAGACTGCAGTAGTAACTTCTGACTATAGATCATCTTTGCTTCTGTCTCAGGCTTTTAGACTTACTGTCTCAAAGTAACCTGCAGTTTCCCTGACAGCTCTCCAGCTAACAGCTATAACCCTTTTCTGGTATCTTAAAACCTTTTACTGTGTCCACCACCACTGGGACTTCCAGAGCTTTGAAAAAATTGTTTTATTTTTTGAGATTATAACGTGATTACATTATTTCCGCTTCCTTTTTTTTCAAACCCTTCCATATAACTCGTCTTGCATACTTTCAAATTCATAACTGCCAGAGCTTTTAAAGGACAAATGTGTAACTACTCAATGAAAACCAACTGTCTATTCTATAGAATATCTTGGTTTTGAAGAATAAGCTTTGTTAGATAATAAAGCAGAAAAGTAAAATGATAATTTTTATCTTTCCAAACAGTACATCCCTCATATGCCTATACACTATTAATTTCTAGAGAGTATATGTATGTGTATACATATATATTTAAAGTTGTATTGTGTTTATGTGCACACATGTGTGCAATTGTGCATGCTAGGATGGAGGTCAGAAAATTTGTGGTAGTTGTTTTTTCCTTTCACTATGTGGGACCAGGGCATCGAATTCAGATCATCAGGCTTGGCAGCAAGTCCCTTTACCCACTAAGACACCTCTCTGGCCACCAAATATATTTTTTAGATGATAATTAGAGAACTTATAGGGCTAGAGAGATGGCTCAGTGTGAGAACATGGACTGCTCTTGCACAGGACCAGAGTTTATTCCCACTGTCCATGTTGGGTTACCAGTTACAAGCGTAGCTGCAAAGGAATTCATCACCTCTAGCATTCTTGGACACCTGTACATGACATGCACACACTCAAAGACACACATAATTAAAGATAATAAAAATGAATTCTTATGGGCTGAAGAGATATTTCAGCAGTTGAGATCACTTACCTCTCTAAGTCCCTGGGATTCCAGCACTCGAATGGGGGCCTACAACTGCCCATAACTGTAGTTCCAGGGGGTGTGTCCTCTTCTAATTTTGCAGGCTTTTGCATGCATGCACATGGTGCACATACATACACTTAACCACACATGCATGTACAAGAAAGAAAATCTTAAATCTTTTAAAAAAATTATAAAACTTGTAGCATGATTTTTTTTCTCCCAAGAGGATCATAGAAGTAGTTGTTTTATTCGGTAATTCTTAAGTAGCTTGGGTATGCCTGGAACTTGCATAGTTCAAGCTGGCCTAGAACTGATAATTCTCCTACTTTAATGTCCTAGGTGCTTGGTCCCCAGCTCCTGAAACTATTTGTTTTTTGAGACTGGGTATTGTGTATTCCAGGCTGGCCTTGAACTGGCTGTGTACCATAACCTTGAATTTCCACACTTCTCAAGAGCAAGGGTTGCATATGGACCAATGATATCACAGCTAGTTTAGGCGGCGCTGGGGATGAACCCAGAGCCTCACTCTAACAGCTGAGTTAAATGTCTGGCCCTGAAACCTTTTCTAATTTGATTTTCTATTTTAACTTGTATTCATGAACTAAATGTTAAGTCTTGGTCTGTTTTTCTGGTAATATAAATTCATTCTTCAGAAAATGTTGATGCAACATTAGGAAGTTATTACGTTACCACTTTTTGTTTGCTAAGTTATTTTATGATGGTGAAGTAGAGTGAGTGCTATTAATGTAATTGATGTTTCCTACTTACAAAGGTAGAGCTTTTGTTAATTTGTCTTTTATAATAGTTCTTGCTCTCTTTCCACAAGGTAAAATGATTTTGTCCTAGTATTCATTTTAGAGGGTAATATTTGTCATAGCATTGATAATAGAGAAAGCACATTGCTTAAACAAATTTAACCTTTCATTTTATAAAAAACTGAAGCACAGATGAGTAGCAGCCTCTTATGTGAAGCAAACTTGCAAGCTGTGAGCATAAGTAATTCAGGCTTGTTTGTGTTTCATTTTTGCTGAAAAAAATGGGAAGTAAGATGAAAAGCTAGGGGCTGGAGAGATGGCTCAGAGGTTAAGAGCACTGGCTGCTCTTCCAGAGGATCTGAGTTCAGTTCCCAGTGTCCACAACACAACAAAACAAAACAAAAAAGAAGCATTCACGGTGTACTTCTGAAATCATTAGAAAAACATTTCATTCAGATTTTCACAGATCTTTGACAGAAAGTAAATTTCTGTCCTTGCTCTCAGGTAGTTGAGGCAACATTTCCATAAGAGTACAAAACGAGTTTGAAAAGTGGAAAAACTGGTAAACTCAAATAGTAAAAGAGTAAAATATTACTGTTTTTTGAACTGAGATAGAACATTTGAGTAATTTTAAGGTCATATTAGAAAGGGCAACTATTCAAGGTCATTTTGTCATCCTTCTGTAATGTAGTTTACTAGTAGTGTTTGACAGATAAGACAGTAAGACAGATTCAACATTTAGAACCAGTTACTTGTAAGTATATTTGCTGGTCTACTATTAGTGGATTGCTTAGGAAAAACATAGTTAAATCTATACCTGGAACAAAAGGTGTTTTTTTTTTCGAGACAGGGTTTCTCTGTAGCTTTGGACACTGTCCTGGAATTAGCTGTGTAGACCAGGCTAGCCTCACACTCGCAGAGATCCACCTGTCTCTGCCTACTGAGTATTGGCATTAAAGGTGTGAGCCACCACTGTCTGGTGAAAAATTCTTTTTGAGACAGAGTACTCCTATATCCCAGGTCTGTTTTTGAACCTTACATCTTCTTGTCTCAGGTTCTAAGTTCTGGGATTACAGAACTTAGATCAGGATCACTATTGGCTAGATCTGCAATTCTTCTTGGGAAAATTTTTACTGCTTGTTTTTTGTTTTCTAGTATATAAAGAATTCTCATTTTTATAGTAAGGCAACACACAGATCTGTTATGCAAGTGAATTGACTGAATATGATATCCCATTAATGATTTTGTACACAATTTGAACAAATCTTTGAGGTGCTAATTAATAGCAGCTTACGATGACAGTATTATCTTCACGCTAATAAATGTGCTTGTGGCCTAGTGAGAGGATAATATAGAATGACATTTCAATTATTCCCTAGTTATGTAATGATGACTGTACCATAGGTGGGAGTATGGAACACTGACACAGTCCTTCCTCAATCATTGGAAGGCTTATTGAAAAAGACAACTGTGTTAACGTTGCTGAAAACCGTAGAAGATGAAGCTGTTGAAAATGTGAGGAAACAAAAGCATTTGTCATAAGGAGAAAAAAGTTTCAACACCCTCCCCTTTTGAGACAGGATTTTACTCTGGATTCCACACTGGCCTTGAACTTGAGTAAACCCCGCTTCAATATTTCAAAGGCTTGCGTTTTCAAGTGCATCAAGTGTTACAGATAGCTCCAGTTTCTTTCTTTTTCTCCCTCCCTCCTACCTTTCTTTGAACATATCATGCATCCCAGGCTTGCCTCAAGCTTACTGTTATAGCTCAGGTTGACCTTCAACTTCTGATCTTCTGGTACCAGCTCTCAAGCTATGGAATTCCAGGTGTGTGTCCCATACCAGGTTGGTGTGCTGCTGGGTATCAAACCCAAGGCTTCTATATGCTAGGTAATCACTCAGTCATCTGAGCCACATCCTTAGCCCATGGTAAGTTTTCTGTACATGTGTACAAAGCTGAGTACCCCCAATATTGGGAAGGCAGAGGCAGGAGGATCATGCCAACTTCAGCTACATAGTGAGTTTAAGGTTAGGTTGGGGTATGTGGACTTTGTTTCAAAAACCAAAACCCAAAAAACCCTCCCACAATAATACCTGTATACAGTATGTAATCTTCAGACAAGGGTATTGGTATATCCGTCACCTCAGATCTGAGGTGATCCTCAACCTTCCTAATGCTGCAACTCTTTAATACAGTTCCTCATGTTGTGGTGACCCCCCAATCATAAAATTATTTTGTTGCTACTTCATAACTGTAATTCTGCTACTGTTATGAATCATAATGTAAATATCTATTATGTAGGATATCTGATATATGTCCGCCCCTTGTGAGTGTCAAGACCCACAGGTTAAGAACCTCTGCCTCAGCTATTTACTGAGAACACATGAAAATTCTCGCTACTGCCATTTTTTTTTTTTTAGACAAGGTCATATTCCACGGGCCATCTTGCTAGTCCTGTCTGAGTCCTGTCTGATATTCTTTACTAGTTAAATACATTTTTAATAGGTGGCCATGGGTGGTTAAAAATTTATAATGGGATTTTCAGATTTTATGCAGATATAATTAGTAATTGCTTTTCATTGGCCTTTTATTCTTAATTTTGAAAATAATTCTGTTACTGTGATTGATGTTACTTGGGGCAGAAAAGTCATAGTTTTTGGTTTGCCTGGGCTACAGTGTAACTTCAAGGCTAGCTTGATAAACTTGGCAAGACTATCAAAAAGAAAGCAGAAGAGGGATTATGATTTATCTTATTAATATAGTGCTTGCCTAGCTTTTATGCAAGACCCTAGCTAGGTTCAATCCCCAGTAGCACAACAGCAAAGAAAAGCAACGTGTAAGTGAATGTGGATCAGCAGATGTTTATTGTGTTGACTTTTTCTAACCAAGAATAGAGTATCAAAATTTATGATACAGAGTGGCAAGGTGTAGGGATATGATAAGAGATAATTTCTGTAGGGGATGGTTTTGTAGTATCATATTAGCATAAGATAGGATATATAAACAGAATCTGAAAGCTTTTTCCTCCAGTGCTGAGGATTGAACTCTGGGCTTTGCACATGCCAGGGACATGCTCAACCCACTCATAAATTTGAGAGGGAGTGGAGTGGGTACAAGAGTTGGAGGTGAGAAAGAGTAGGGTAGAAATGATGGAATTACAGTACTCATGAAATTCTCATAAAAGAAAGAATAAACTCTTGTAATAAGAATTCATCGATCTTTTCCTTTACTTTAAAAGGTCAGCATGGCTGGGCATGGTGGTACATGCCTTTAATCACAGCACTAAGAAGGCAGGAACAGGCACATCTCTGTGACTTCAGAGGCAGACTGGTTTACAGAGTTAGTTCCAGGCCAGCTAGGGCTACATATTGAGACAGTATCTCAGAGAATGTTGATCTGTAAGATTTTCTTCTAATTTCTTTTTCTTTTTCTATTGTGAGTTAGGGATTATAGATCGTTGTGATTGAAGTTATGAAGAAAATGTAGCCTCACCCAGCTAAATAGTTGGCAAGAGCAATACAATTGTATTGGACTTTTTTTTGATAATTGTGCATATTATTGTTTGATAACATCAAAATTTTCTTTATCTCTGTGTGTGAATGTGTGTGTGTTTGCTCGTGTGTTTTCTCCCTTCATCTTCATGTGGTTCCCAGGGATTGTACTTAGTCCCTGTGCTTAGTCATCATCTCACTGGCCCTGCTTTTCATTTTTTATTGTTATTTTTAAAGACAGATTCTGTGTTGTCCTGGCTGGTTAGAATTCAAGGGTTCAGGTGATCCTTTCTCCCTGTACCCCAAGTGGTAGTTTAAACTGCTTTAGTGCCAGGTATGATGGTGCATACCTGTAAAACGCCAGTGCTTAGAAAGCAGAGACAGGAGGACTATTGTAAGTTACAGGTCAGCCTGGTCTATATAGTCAGCTCTATGCCAACTAGAGCTGTATAGTGAGTCTGCCTTTACCAATACCCCTCTACATACAAAAGTTAAAGAAAAGAAACTAAAACAGAAGTCCCTAAAATAGATGCCCCCCCCAAAGAAAAACCAAATACAGAGTGGTGATGTTTTGATACATTGTAAATAAAATCTATTTATATCTTTTTCATTTGGAGTGGATCTTTTTTCCATGTGTCTGTCATTTTATAACATTATGCATTGGCCACTTGAAAATTTTTTTCACTGTATTATATGTAGCTCTTCTAAATATTGGCAAATTTCATTGTAGAATATCGAAAGTGCATTCTTTATTTTCACCACCAAAGCTGATCAGGGAAACCTTTATGAAAGTAGTCAGCACTATAGTGGCAGAAATGAGTTTTTCAAAATTCTTTAAGTTTGAAAGCTTAGGTTTTATCATTGACAATAAATACTCTGTTGTTTTCCTTGAAGGGATGAACTCAGTTCATTTTTGAGAAAATGGCCTGCCAGATATCTTTGAGTCGTCGTAACTTGTTAGTTGTTTCTCAAGAGGGAAAAAATGGTGTTCTGTAAAAACAAGATATGTAAGCTTCCAGTTAAAATGGCTGTGTGTAACATGTTGGGGACTGTTAAAATCCCAGCACTTTGGGGGTTTGAGGTGAGAGAATTACATTGAATTAGAGGTTATTCTAAGCTACACAGTGAGTACTATTCCAACCCTAAATAAAAAGACCCTGTCTAAGAAAAAAAAGATAGATGTATAAGTAGTTTCTATGCAAGGAGCTGTTAATTTAATGCTGAGTAGGAATTTGTTATGCAAACTTCTCATTTTATCAGAGTATCTAAAAGACATTAAAAATGGCAGCATGGGATGTAGTATTGCACACTTGGAATATCAGTGCTTGTGACACTGAGGATCTAGTGTGCCAGGCCAGCCTGAACTTAATGATAAGATCCTCTTCCCCCCCAACAAAAAGCCAGGCCAGCACTCCAGAGGCAGAGCCAATGAAATGCATATCTCAAAAAACCAAATAGTTCAGAACTCAGGAATATTTTTTTGTAGGTGCTGGAGATTGAACCCAGGACCTAATGCATGGCTAAGAATTGGCTTTCCACTGGTCTGTATTCCAGCCCCGTGTTCTGGAATTGCATAAAATAATAATGAATGGAATAAAGATTTTATTCTTTAATATTTATTTAGATAGTCTTTGGGTTGCAGCTATGCTAAAAGATTTTTGAGATTTTAGGGTTGAGTGCTTTTTTTGTCTAGCATGTCTACCAAGCTCTCAGTCAGAAGTGTGGAGATAAAATTGGAGATAGATACACTTAAGAATTACTGCCTTAGAAGTGGATGAGATCACCCAGGGTGTGTGTATGGGGGAGAAAGTGATGCTGATAAGAGCAAAAGCAATCAAATACAAGGACAAATGTGCTTGCAAGTAAAAGAGTGATGATTCCTCTGAGAAGGAAAGGGAGGGAGGGGAGAGGAGTTGGACACCCCTAAACTGAGGTTGGAAATGCTCCAAAATCAAAACTTCTCGAGCCCTGAGATACTACAAGTAGAAACTTTCATAACTGACATGTTGAAAGAACACAGCTTAAGAACACTGTTTATTTAACTGTATCCCAAGAAGAAGACCCTGTTACTCCCTTCAGCTACAGTAACCCCTTTTCTGTGTATGTCCAGGTTCTCCTATGCAAGTCTGCCTATAGAATAATAAAATGGCATGTCTGGTCCACTGTACAGTAAACTTTGTTGGATGTACAAAATTTTAAAAAATATTATATAAGATTATTTTTATGGGTTTGTTTGTAAAAATGACTTAGCAGTTAATAGCACTTAACTGCTGTTGGAGAGGATCTGAGTTCAGGTCCTGGCACCTATGTTGGACAGATCATAACTGCCTATAACTGCAGCTCCAAGGGATCTGACATCTTCTGTCCTCCACAGGCACATGAACATGGCATACACTAACACAAACATACACATACAAATAAAAATGAATTTTTAAAAAATTACTGTCAGGGAGGCTGGAGAGATCTCACCAGAGGATCTGGGTTCAATTTCCAGCACCCACATGGCAGCTGACAACTGTCTCTAACTCCTGTTCCAGGGGATCTGATAATGTCCATAAAATACAAATAAATTATTAAAAAATTATTGCCAGGATATACGTATAAGATGTATATGAAACAATGAATTTTGTGTTATACTTCAATCTGTCCTCAGGTGAAAATATTCTGAACTGAGATAAGAAAAAATTAAGTTCTGGAATTGTTTTGGTTCTAAGCATTGTAGATAAGGGATACTCCTCCCCACAATATATTAATTCTTGTCGTGTGGGTTGCCCCTTTTGCTGTTTTGATTGTTTTGTTTTTATTGTGGCTTGCATATTTTCTAGTTTGGTCTAGTTCAGTAGTCACCAACTCTTTGCCAATCTTGTTTCATCTATAATTCCCCTTAATTTTTTTTTATTGTTTTGTAGCAGATAGCTTGTTATCTGTAGTGTTAACATTGAAGAGGAGAATGCAGTATTATTTTTTGACATTCTATTTCCTCTGGGGTGGTATATTTTTTCATCAGTAGCTAGGACATAATGCTTGTAGTCTGTTTTTATGATGTGAACAGCCATTGACAGATGGTGGATTTTTTTATTAGGCATCTTGAAATGAAGATGTTCTAATTCTATCATTTGATTGACATATATTAATTGTACAAAATAATGGACTTGCTTATGATATTTTTATTTGTGTATACAATTTACTGTGATCTTATTCAACTCCAATCACTCCCCCTTCTATCTTCCTGCTGCCCTCCCCTAAGTGACCCTTTTATGTTATGGCCTTGTGGAGGAGAGAGAGAGAGAGAGAGAGAGAGAGAGAGAGAGAGAGAGNGGGAGAGAGAGAGAGAGAGAGAGAGAGAGAGAGAGAGAGAGAGAGAGAGATATTCCTTATCTACCTTGCCCTCTTATTGGTTGAAATAGTTCAAACTGGAGACATTTTGAGATAGTCTCAAATTGCTGTTAGCAGAGGCTGATTCTCTCTTCACTTCCTGACTCCTAGGATTATGACCATGTACCACTTTGCCCAGTAGAGACAGTCCTTATCTAGTATTGGGTTACCCCATGTTTACATGTAGAGGCAGAAAAAAATTTACATAAAAAATTATTTGCCAATTTTCAGAATAATGGCTGATTGTTCTCATCTAGTTCTGATGGGTTGGAAGATTGGGGTTGGCAGTTTGTTTTGTCATGGTCATAGGTATTTAAATGTATCTGGGAAAATTTTATATACTTTTTAGGAGATAAAACTCACTCCTTAGGAATCAGATGTTTTTAGGATTGGAAATTGACAGATTTTTTTTGTTATAGTTTACATTTATGCCGGATCCTCAGTGAAAACAAAAGCCACGACAGTTCGACCTATAGAGGTATGATTTTTCAAAACTATCTTAGCTATCATTTTTGTTTGCTTAACATTATAAATTATTTGATGTTGTGTGTGAAAACTAAAGTTCTAACTGTGCATGCATAGAAGACCTTATAGTTATTAATATAACTGTAGTTGAAATAAGATTATACATCTTGAATACATGGATTATTTCATCTGCCTTTTATAATTGAGATTTTGTACATTTATTTAGATTTCTGTAGTTAGCTGTTCAGTCATAAATGTGAGAAAAAGCTATCCTGGGAAGAAAAACGGGTTTGATCGTATTTGCTCTAAAAAATTTCCACACATCCATTTCAGCGCTTTTACTAAAGCTGGTTGTGTTCAGGTGGTGTCTGGGGAGCTTGTTAAAGGTAGTTGTCATGGAAAATATCAGCAAAGGAGTTGTTTGCTGCATGTCACAAATAGCATTTATTAAGTAAAATGTTACATAATTAAGCAGGATGTAGGTTTTACTTTTATGGGATTTTGCTGTTTAACATTCATTAATTTAAAATTAGGCACATGGATTTGGCAGAAGACAAGCCAAAATAAAAACAATTGTGTCTGATTTATAGTGTTTTCATTTGTAGCTTTTATTGCAGATAATCCCATAGGTTTTTTTTTTTTGTATAAAATCAACGTTTTTGTAACTAATACTCTCTTTTTTTTTTTGTGGTTTTTTGAGACAGGGTTTCTCTGTGGCTTTGGAACCTGTCCTGGAACTAGCTCTTGTAGACCAGGCTAGCCTCGAACTCACAAAGATCCACCTGCCTCTGCCTCCAGAGTGCTGGGTTTAATAAATATGTGAGCCACCACTGCCCTGCCAGGGGAGTTTTTTAAAAGCATTTCTTTTTTCACTTTTTTTAAAATGTTTATTTATTTATTATGTATACAAGATTCTGTCTGTGTGTATGTCTACAGGCCAGAAGAGGGCACCAGACCTCATTACAGATGGTTGTGAGCCACCATGTGGTTGCCGGGAATTGAACTCAGGACCTTTGGAAGAGCAGGCAATGCTCTTAACCACTGAGCCATCTCTCCAGCCCCCTTCACTTTTTTTTTTGCCCTGAAAAGATTTTAATTTTTTTTTCCCTAGAAGGGGATTATAACTAGGCTTTCTTTTAGTTTCTTTGAGGGTGAAATGTGCTGGGACAGGATCTCATGTAGCCAGGTTGGCCTGCAACTTGCTGTGTAGGTTAGTATGGCTTTAAATGCCTGATCCTCCTGCCTCAGCTTCCTGAATGAATGGTGGGACTATGGGCTGGTTGTACTCTACCATGCTTGGTGTTTGTGTGTGTCGGAGGAAGTTTCCTTTGAGGACTTTTCTACTTTGTCATCCCAGGGATTGAACTCGGTCTCACAGAAATGGTAGGGAATCACTCTACCACTTCAGCTAGATAGCCAGTTACTAGGCTTTCTTTTACATTTGTGTTTTTATTTTTTTGAAAAGGAGTATCATGTAGCTAGCCTATGTTGGCTTGGAACTTAGTAAGTGTGCTGAGGATGACCTTGAACTGTAGATCTTTCTGTCTGCCTGCCTCTATCTCCCCAGTGCTTGAATTATGGGCAAAAGCACCTGCCATTATATACCCAGTTTTATGTCTTGCAACACAGGGCTTCTTGTATGATAGGCACTTTACCAACGAAGTTATGTCAGTAACCCTCTATTAGTATTTTTTAGAGATACTTGTTTTCAACATTTAATGATTTGAAGGAGAAAAAAAATTCAGTATGTGGAAATAAAAAAAAATTGACTCAAAGGTGTTCAGTCAACTTCTAACTCCCCACTCCCTAAAAGACTTTTTGTTTGAGGAAATGGGTTCGTGATAATAGCGTGGATTTCTTTCTTCTTTTTTTTGGGGGGGGGCACGTTTTTTTATAGTTGACAATTCTCATAAAATTGCCATTTTTGTATGTATACACATGTGTTTTTTTGTTTGAGTTCTGATAGAAATTGATGAGAAAATTTAGATTTTTGGAAGGAATGCTCTATCATGTTTACTCCTTAGGTTTCATTGTAGCCCTGAGATTGAATTGAGTATATTCTGAATATATTTAGACCAATCTGTGAAGGTAGCTGGTGGGGAAATGGTTAATTTTATTTGTCTTGTTACGGCACGGTGTATTCATATAAAATATTTCTGAAGACTTCAGGAATATGGTGAAAATGTTTTAAAATGGGTTAGTGGGTCAGGAATGCTTGTACATGTCTGTAAATAGGGTTGAGGCAGGATTACTTAATGAGACCTTGTCTAAAATTAAAAGTGGCTAGCGATGTAGATTATTGGTATAACTCTTGCTTAGGGCACATTAAGTCTGCTAGGACTATCAGAAAAGAAAACAAAGTATTGAAGAAGAATCTAAGTACTAAATGATATATATAGTAGATGTGTGAATATGTGAAATTTGCAGTCATGGAAAGAATCTATGCTTAACTACTAGTCATATTAGAGTAGAGAAGGAATGATTAACTTTTTCCTAAACTCGCTGGTGTTTGTAGAACTAGAAAAATAGTTGCTAGAGAGAACTATTATAAATATGTTTTATTTTTGATGTTTATAATAATTGTGAGAAATAAATAGACTTTCCAGGAGAGTTTGCCTTTCTTGTTAAAGAGACTGCCTTTACACTTATGTCTTTTATGTTCAACAGATTTTCAACAAGCTCTCTATGAGTTGTCATATCACGTCATTAAAGGAAATTTAAAGCATGAACAGGCATCTAGCGTTCTTAATGACATTAGTGTAAGTATATATATGTACAACAGTAATTGTTGCATATCTCTTCACTTTTGATACAAATATTTTTACAGTGTAGAATATACATTTTCCAAAATAATGGTTGTTTTAAGGTAATATTGGTAAGCAATTTTTGCCAAACAGCAGTTGGTATTTTAGTCTTTTTGTCTGGTTGTAAGGAAGAAAAGGTTATACAAACTGGGTAAGCAAAATGACAAAACTGTAATGAAGTCAGTGTTCTTAAATAATGTTTTAACTCTAAAAATAGTTTAAGTATTTTCTTCAAATAATGTTTTTTTTGTAATTATAATTAAAAATTTCTTAAAATTAAGGATTAAATTTTTTTAAATTGTGGTTTCATAGTTCTGACATTTGTATCTGCTTCCTACTTATTTTTAGAAAATAACAGATAGATGTTTTTTTAAACCTTTAAGTGGCTAATTTTATTTTCATTTACATTTATTGGAGAATTTAGGCTAGATTCAGAGGAGATTGCTAATGAGTAATGTCATCGGTGCTTCATATGATTCTTGTGCTTTTCTTGAGTGGTTTTAATGGAAGTTTTAAGGTTAGCTGTTCTGACACTCCCCACCCATGTACATTTGCGAAGTAGGAATTTTAGTATGTTTTTCTCTTTTATCCAAAAACTGTCTCTAGTTAAGAGTAACTTTAGTTCATACTGAACTAGTATATTTCTTTGACAATTAATACTCTGTGTTGGAAAAACTCTTATGCCTTTCTATATTTGGTCTTCAATTAACCTGACTATTTGCATTCATAGCCCTTGAAAAACTGATAGACCACTAAGATAATTTCATTTTAAATTAGGAGTTGATACAGTTTTAGTCTGTTTGTACAATTTAGTTGTAGTATTTTTTTCCATTTACGAAAATAATCTAAATAAACATTTTTGTATTCTTGGTCCTTAGTAGTTACTGTCTCCTTTACTTTGACTACTTCGTTATATCTATATGCTACCACACTGCATTGCCTTTGTCATGGCTTTTCCATAGTAATGTACATTTGTCTGGTATCTTAGCCACAGAAATGAATTTATGTGACTGGCAGCTGCTGGCTTTTTTCTTTAGAATTTCCTTTCTTACAGTCTCTGAAAATATATGAATTTTAGGGTTGCTATAGTGCTAGAAAACTACTGATTACAGTAGCTGAACTGTGATTCTTACTAATGGGAAATAGCTCTAAAATTAATCATGGGAGTAGCAACTCAAGAAGCAAATGTGGAATGCTGGTGCTTTTGTCCAGAAACAGGATTTGGGGTCAGTTTTTTTCCTCAAAAGCTATAAATAAGAGTGAATAAAGAAAACAAAAATTGATAGTTATTTTATCTTCAGAGAATCTCGAATTGTGGAATAATTGCTTTTAATTGATGTAATTTTTGGATTTTTGATTTTCTGGTACTATAATTTTTGTGTGGATCAGGTGTGGATATAATATTAAAGTTTTTGATGAAAATGTACCAATATTGATGGTCCTTATTAGGTGCATGTGAAGTATTCTACATTTTAGTGTTTTTCTGAGGTGCTTTTTAAAGTTACTGCCATTTTATTAACTATCCTGTGTTTGAAATTTAAATAGGCAGCTCTTTTCTGTGTGTGGTTTTTGAGACTGTGTTTCAGTATGTAGCTCTTTTTAGCCTGTGACATGTAGACCATGCTGACCATGAGATCACAGAATGGTGGTGTTTAGTTGACTTCTAGGTTGATAACCATTATTCTGAAGTAATAATACTTTCCATGTGATATTCTGCAATTTATTGTAAATTTATTTTTTAATTTAGGAATTTCGTGAGGATATGCCTTCTATTCTTGCTGATGTATTCTGCATATTAGGTAGGTTTTAAGCCTTTATTTTACATGTAACATGTACTTGTGGTAAATTCATGTTAAATGTTTTCTTTTAAGGGTTGGGTTTACAAATGTGAAAATGTTTCTGCAAATCTTCAGTCATTTTTAACTTTATACAGAGTATAGTTTACAAATAGTGTACAATTAGTTACAAAACTAATTGTAATGATATTTGATTTCCAAAACTAAAATAGCTTTTCAATATTTTTTATGTTTGACAATGTATAATTTATATAAATTTGAGCTAAATGAGCTAATTTCAAGTAAAATCAAATTTTCTGACATTTGTCTGAGTTTCTGCAATTTCAGAATTGCAGAAATGTCATAATGTCATGCAATGAGATTTCCTTGAATCTCAAACTTAAGACACTGTGAAGATACTTTTTGTTGTACCCTTCTGATTCTTAATTTTAAAATTAATAAGATTAATCAAAGTTATTAAAAGTGCCTTTGTTTTGCGAGTAATCTGTTTTGTATTTGTCCAGAATAAGAGTTCATTTTTTTCTTAAAATTTGATGTTTTTTTGATTTATGATTAAAGGTAGTGTCCCTCCAAGGAAAACATGGATTTATGAATAATGTGTTTTACAAATTTATTCGTCTAATTTTAACTATTGATTAAAATAGCTGAGCATGGCTTCCCCATCAGTTTCATGTTTTCTGTAGCTTTGCATACTAACAGATAGCATTGCTAGACATATATTACCTTTGAAACATGACTTCTGAGGAGTTGTCACATTGGAAAGAGTTATTTTAGCTCATTACCTTCTGTCTGTCTGTCTCTCTGCCTCTCCCCCTACCCCGTCTGTCTCTCTCTTTCTCTCTCCCTCTCTCTCTGTGTCTGTGTGTGTGTTTTCTCTGTGTAGCTCTGGCTCTCCTGGAACTCAGTCTGTAGACTAGGCTACCTCTAACTCATAGAGATCCATCTGCCTTTGCCTCCCAAGTACTGGGATTAAAGGTGTGCACCACCACCACCACCTAGCTAGCTCATTATTCTTTATTCTTAGGATTAGGTGAGTTACTTATATGGCTTACTGATTTATCTAGAGTTTGGTCTTAACTAATATGAATGCCTGTGTAAGAGTTTAGAGAATCTTTCAGATTTCAGAACAGTGGCAATGTTGGGAACAGTTCAGAATACGTGAGAGTGATAAATGGGAAAAACAGACCACCATGACCATGTTTCCTAGATTTTCCACTTCTGGCATAATTATGCTTAATAATGCTATTTTTCCCTTCCTTCCTTCCTTCCTTCCTTCCTTCCTTCCTTCCTTCCTTCCTTCCTTCCTTCTTTTTTTTTTTTTTTTTTTTTTTTTNGGTTTTTCGAGACAGGGTTTCTCTGTGGTTTTGGAGCCTGTCCTGGAACTAGCTCTTGTAGACCAGGCTGGTCTCACAGAGATCCGCCTGCCTCTGCCTCCTAAGTGGTGGGATTAAAGGCGTGCGCCACCACCACCCGGCAATAATGCTATTTTTCATTCTGAACTCTCCTGGTTTTAATGATAAAGTACATCTTCATGGTATATATTTGATTTATTTATACAAAATGATAAAAGGAACTTAATATTTGAAATTGATACGAACAAATTTAGCATTGAACAAGTTCCAATGTAAAAACAGTTGCTTTTACCCATAAACTTTATACACAGGAAACTAATCTATAGGAGACATTTTGTGAAAGATGTTCCTCAATAGTGTTGGGAATATATTTTGTCTTCAGTAATTATGTTATTAGCTTTTTCATTCTATTAGTTTTTCTTAAATTGACTTATTTTGTTAAAACATAGCTTTCCTTCATAGTTATTAAGACATAAGAATTATTTCCACAGGTTATTATTGCCTGTTAGCTGTTAACCTGGATTCATGATAGTGATATTTGGTTACTTTGGAGGAAATTTCTTTTATACTATCCAACTCATTTTTACAGACAAATTTAGAGGAAACTATCCTTTTTCTGTTCCCTTACACGTGCTTAATCTTGGCAGGATAAAAGTGATGCAAGGGTGACTCCAGAACAAGAAGGGGAGTTGGGATTTTAAGAATGTGACCTAGCAAGCTGGAAAGATGGCTCAATGGAGAGCACTTGTTGCTCTTGCAGAGAATGCAAATTCAGTTTCTAGCATCAATATGGCAACTCACCATCCTTACCTTCATTTCTAGAGGATCTTACTTTTAACTCTATAGGTACCAAACTCAAATGTGGTACATACACATAACACACAGACAAAACTCATATAATTAAATTAATCTTAATGAAGGTTGTGTCAAATGATACTAATAATATTCATTACGATATAGGTTCTAGTTTTGAAACACCTTTCATGTTTTAGGCATCATGTTAAAACTTTTCATTTTAATCTTAGTCTTTATAACAATTTCTGTATGGGAGGTATGCAGATTGGGAAGATGAGGTTTAGGAGAGTGGTCATTTTTTCAAGGGAATGCAGCTAGTAAAGCTGCATTTAAGCCTGGGTCCCTTTGGATCCAGAGTCCATGATCTTTTTACTATATTGTGTTATCTTCTTAATGTGTTAAGTGTAATAAGACAAAATATTCCTATACTTTTCAGGTTAAGAGAACTTTTAAAAAGACTAATCACATGAGGGTGAGGGAGCCTGAGAGCTGTAGTAACTTGAGGGGCTGACTCTGAAGTAACAGATACACTGATGAGACCTTGGAGGTTGGCCAGTTGGTTGTTGATACAGAAGGCAAGAGTTGGAGGATGTAGAGGGCTTTTAAGAAAATTATATGGAAATTAAAAAGAATTTACAAAGTGCTAATTTAGGATACAGGAGTAAGGTATGATAAATGAGTTTATTTGAATGGTGTTTTTTTTTTTTTTTTTTTTTTTTTTTTTTTTTTTTTTTTTTTTTTTTTTTTTTTTTTTTTTTTAGACAGGGTTTCTCCTTAGCTTTTTGGAGCCTGTTCTATGACCAGTTCTTGTAGACCAGGCTGGCCTTGAACTCACTGAGATCCGCTTACCTTTGCTTCCTGAGTGCTGGGATTAAAGGTGTGCACCACCACTGCTCAGCTTGAATGGTGTTTTGAGTTAGAGCAAAAATAATAAATTAAACTGAGACAGACTTAACAGATTTACTGAGGTCATATTCAGTATTACTACCATAGTCAAAAGCTGAGAGAGTAGTACCTTAATCAGGTCAGGTAGCTAAGAGGACGCTGCGTGCCTGATCTTAAGGACCTTAGCAGTATATCTTAACAACTTTAGAGCTCTGTGACAACTGGGAACCTTTAGAAAAAAATTAATGTGATACACATCAATTAAGTTTTGTAGAAAACACCATTAAAAGTTGAGATTAGCTGGGCTTGAGGACACACACTTCTAGTCCCAGCACTTTGGAGGCAGAGGTAGGTGATTTCTGTGAGCTTGAGGTCAGCCAGGTCTACATAGTGAATTCCAGAATTGCCAGAGGTGCATAGTCAATCCCTCTCAGAAAAAAAGTGGAGATTATACTATAAGTTAAATTACATGAATCACACCTTGAATTTTCCTTGTATTATTCTTTTTCCTTTGTGGTTTGGGGATAGAACCCAGGACCTCACAGATGGCTAGGCAAGTGCTCCTACCACTAAGCCACACCCATACCCCTAAAATTTCCTTAATGTCCTGTGCTAACTTTGTGCTAGAGTGGCTAGGATATGGGCAAATGGCAATTGTCCTAGAAGGAAGAGTGAAAGGCCAAGAAAATGGTGATGAGTGTTGTATTTGATGATAAATCTCTTGATTCTTGGTGTTGACAGTAGAAAACAAACTGAAGCAAAACTCTGATAAGGTGTCTGTTATTTTGGAAGACCCACTTAGAGGCTAATAGTAATTTCACTAAGGCTGATGCCCTTTATTGTACTTTCTAAATTGCCAGTTGACTCTGAAAATGTTTGCGTGTAATTCTAAGCACTTGGGCGGCAGAAACAAGAGAATCAGAAATTTAAGGTCATCTAGTGAGTTTGGGGTCAACCTTATCTACAAGAGTACCTGTCTCAAAAAGTTAAAATAATTTAATGAGTTTAAGCAACAGTTCTGAAGCCAGCCTTTGTGTAATCCTGCTAGTCCTATTTTAAATTTTTGATGAATGACATTTTGTATTGTTTTATTTCTTCCACTCCTCAGATCTAAACTTGAATTTTCTGAACAATTTACTAAAACTGAAGGACATCTTTTTACGTATTTCATAGGGAGAACTGCATTTTTATTTAGTGGCTAGAATTGTTCCAAATAGGATTTTCAATATTCCTTTTTTAATACTGACTTTCCATAGATTTGACATTAGACTTCTCAACTTTATTGGTTATGGACTTTTAAGGTTAGGAAATATTTTTGTCCTAGCACTGGGGAAACTGAAAAGAGAATTTTGCTGAGACTTGAAAGTTAGCCTGAAGTTCATAGCACATTGAAGGCAAGTCTGTGCTACATAATGAGACCTTTTCGTAAAAAGGAAAACAAAACCCCAAACCAATACTGAGAAGATGACTTAGTGGATAAAGCACTTGCTTACAAGCATGAGGATCCCCAGTACCCACAAAAAAGCAGAGTAAGGCCAGGTATAGTGGTACATGCCTCTATTCCCAGCTTATAGAAATAGAGGCAGGTGTTAGTTAAGTCTTTTTTTTAAACAGGGGAAGGGGTTAGTATGGTGGCTTACATGTAATCTCAGTTCATGGGAGGCTGAGAAGGGGGATCTCTTGGGCAAGCTGGCTAGTTAGATTAGCCAAGTTGACAAACTCTGGGTTCAGTGAGAGCCCTGTCTCAATAAAATGTAGAGCAATTGAGGAAGAGACACCTGACACCATTCTCTGGCCTCCGTACACACCAATGTTAATCAGTATGTACACTGCAAAACTACTCAATCAAAAAGGGGCTTGGGACCAAACCAATCAAACAACAACAAAATAGGCCTTGCTTTGCCTTGCCTTTCCTCTTTGTTTCTTTCCTTTTTTTTGAACTGTTGTTATAACACATCTTACTATTTAGTTCAAGCTGGTCTTGAACTCACGATCCTTCTGCTTCAGCCTTCTGAAGGCCGAGATCAGTGTTGTGTACCACCAAACCCAGCTAAATTAGAAGATATTTTTTTTTGTTGTTACCCACTTGGACTTGGCGATTAAGAATTGAGTCTACAGTGTAGCACCTCTGACAAGTGGTCATTTAAACTTTGTTAATTTTTTTTCCTTTTTTAGAGTATTTTTATTTCTGAAATTTTGTTTTCAGTGTTCCTATGATACAAATTTGCTATTTTATGGATATATGTTATAGGTGACAGGGTCATTCATTAATATGAGAGTGTTTGTATATGTATGAAAGACATATTACTGCAGTTTATAATTTTCCAGATTCAGAAAGAGGTATTTTATTTTTAATTAATTATATTTATTTTTAAGACAACTTAGTTTTGTATAACCTGGGATTCCTGGAGCTCACAGTGTAGGCCAGGCTGGCCTTGAACTTGTGCTCCCCATGTTTCTGGTTCTGGGTGCTGAAATTACAGGTGTGTACCACCATGCCTGGCCCGGAAAGAGGCATTTTTAAAATAACTTTTAAAGAAGATGAATCTTTTAGTACTAGAGAGTATAGAAAAATGAAACTTGTATCTCTTTTCTTCTGTCATTATAGATATTGAGACAAATTGTTTAGAAGAAAAAAGCAAGAGAGACTATTTTACACAATTGGTATTAGCATGTTTGGTAAGTTTTTAAATACACTTTCTCCTAAATTTTACATTGAATAAATATAATATTGTTAATGATGTTAAATGGAGGAAGATATTGACATTCAGTTGACCTCATAAGGTGCGATTTAGATCTTGAAATGGATGTTTTGTGGAAGTAGGTATGTAATTTTTGTGAAATAATCATTTCTAAATTACTTAATCTGTACATATAAAAACCCTCAGTGATATTTCTGACCTAGTGAGTTTCTAATATAGAAAAAGGTAAGCAAGTAGTTCTTAAACTAAGTTTTTAAAAACTCAGACAGGGACAAAAAGATGGAGGTAATTAAATAAATGCAAGTTGGGCTGTGGATGTGGCTTAGTGTATAGAGTGCTTGCCTAACATGCATGAAACCCTTGGTTCTATCCCTAGTATCTTATAAACTGGGCATGGTGACACATGCTTGTAATCTCAGCACTTAGGAGATGGAGGCAGGAGGAACAGAAGTTCAAGATCATCCTCAGCGACATAGTGAGTTAAAAGACAGTCTGGAATACATAAGACACTGTCTTTAAACAGATAACAACAACACCCTCCCCAAATAGAATTCATAATTGTCTGGTGAGCTACTTCATGTTCATAAAATTAGAACCAAGGAAAAATACCATTACTGGGTCATATAAAGAATGTTCTTGTCTTTGTTATATTATAGTTTGGCTTGGTGTAGAATATATACAATGCTGAAGTATACTATATTAGGTGAAAATTGAGTTACGATAGGCTCAATGTAATGAAAATTTAATCTGTAGTTCTTACTCCATAGGCTGTGTATAGCAAACATATACTCTTAAAGTAATTTCTGAAAGAGCTATATATTTTATATTTCTGTATTTGGAGAGTTATTTTGTTGAATTGAAATTTTAGGCTTTATAAAGAGATAATGTGATTTTGTATTTTTACATTGGAAAGAGTTTTTATTTTATTTAAGATTGTGGATACATAGTTGGAATGCTAAAGAATAAATGGTCTTTAATATTTTTAATACAGTATTTAGTTTCAGACACAGTTCTGAAGGAACGTTTGGATCCAGAAACTTTGGAATCATTAGGGCTCATCAAACAGTCACAGCAGTTCAATCAAAAGTCAGTTAAAATCAAGACAAAACTCTTGTAAGTATATTTGGCTTATGTTACACATCAAGTAGCTGACAGTTTATTTCTCATTTTTAATAGTAGCAGTTTCTTAAGGCCCTTCGAAGCTATTATTTTTTGCTTGTGGTTAGTATTTTTTTCCTTCTAAAACACTTAAATTACGGAGTTTTCAGTGAGCTATTCCTGTGTTAACTTTGTCCATATTTGAGTCTTAGATAACATTAAATTCTTTTTTTAATAATATTTATTTTAAGTTAATTGGTGTTTTTCCTGAATGTATGACTGTTTGTTGGATCCCGTGGGGGTGTGGGGGTGTGTGTGTCTGTGTGCGTGTGTGCTTGCTCATATGCGTATGCTCAGGTGCACTCAGAGATNCCCCCCCCCCCCCCAGAGCTGGAGTTGTAGGGAAGTTGTGAGCTGCCTGTTTTAGGTGCTGAGAATTGAACTCGAGTCCTCTAAAAGAGCAGCAAGTGCTTTTAAATGGCTGAGCTACTTTTTCAGACCCATACTTTTTGTTATTAGCATTAAATATTTAACAACCATGTATATATTTAGAGCATATTCATAATTAGTGGTGGAAATATTGGTTATATTGATGTGTTCCCTTATTAACTAATATTGCTTTAGTGTTGAAAAATACAAAAAGTTAAACTGTGACAGCCATTCTCATGATTGTTTTAAGTTAGTGATATCATTGTGCAAACTTGATAATTGAAATTAATTTTATCTTTTTGATGATATTTCTGTTTTCAGTTATAAGCAGCAAAAATTCAATTTATTAAGAGAAGAGAATGAAGGTTATGCCAAACTGATTGCTGAATTGGGGCAAGATTTATCTGGAAATATTACTAGTGATTTAATATTAGAAAATATCAAATCTTTAATAGGTAAGCCATACATGTAACTATATACTATGTATTATTAAGAAATGCTTTATTTTTAATGAAAAGTATCCATAAAAATAAAATGAATCAGCCTCAGCTATATAGTGAATTTGAGGCAAACCCAGACAACAGGAGATCTTTTCTCAAGAAACAAAAGAATCCCCAAACCTGGAATATGTATGAGACTTTTATTTTTAGTATTTTATTGGTATTTATAAAATTTATCGTGATCTTTATGAAAAATGTTTTTGTCATATACCTCTATGTATATTAGTTCCCAAGTTCTTTTGTAACACCTCTGTCTGTTAATTTTAACTATTTCTCAGACATTTTCATATAGGGTAGAAAATAAACAGGAAAACTTAAATAAATATTTGGAGAACTCTTGAAACCTTGTCATATATAGTTCATTTGAACTTGGTTTTACAAATTTCAATTTATGAGGGACTTTGAAACATTTTATCTTTCTTTCTGAAAGTAGCAGAATGTTGCAAGAATACAGAAGATTAATGTTCTCCCTGGTTTTAAAACAGCATTTCTGTCATATTACTTTTGTATTGGACATTTGAAGAGAGAAGCTGACATTTATAGACAAAAGGAATGTTTAGGGTAATCTTGGTTTTCTGAGTGACAATAATTCCTGTTAGGTGGTTTTTTTTATCTAGTGAATATTTTGAAGTTGTGCAAAATCATGTTTTGTGGTCCCCAGGAGGAATATAATTTCCTGCCTCATTGGTTAGAACTTAGTTGCTCTTACTCTCAGCTTTTTTTTTTTAAATCTGTTTTTTGAAGTTTATGTCTGACTAAGAAAATAAGTTGACTGAGTCCTTAATTTCTTCTTCTGCTTTCTGTAAGCATTCAAACAAATCTGTATTTATTTCAGTCTTCTTTTTTCTTTGGCTTGGCTGTTGGTGATTCTAAGTGTACATGCTAAGGCCTCATTCAGTTCAAATTTACCTTATTCTTTGAAGTCAGCTTCTGGTAGATGATCTAGTTTCTTTTCTACTTCTGTCCCTATGGTGATCGAACATCAGATGAGTGAGCCTCTAGCCCTGAAGGACTCTTGCTGTCTTCTGTGGCCTTGACTATGTCAGTGACCTGCTTTTAAAACTCCTTTAGTAAAAGGTTTCTTTCTACAGTAGGCTGTATTTTTCATGCAGATTTCTGCCTCTCTTTTATCTAGCTCATTAGTACTACCACATTGTACTTTTTTCTTTCTTGTACTGTATTATGTCCTTACTTAAGGTAGTCTTCCTTTCCTCTTAAGATCTCATGTTATGGAAACCCTTTCAGTGTTTGCTTTCACTTTATCTTCTTTTATGTGCATGTCTGTTTTTCCTATTTTTTTTATTCTGGGTTTTTATCTTTTTTATGTCTTTGTTATTTTGGGAACAGCATTTCAAAGATGGATTTTCTTGAAGGTTTGCTTTCATGTAACTAGAAAATGTTCACTCCTTTCTTCAATTTTGCTCTCATAGAAAAGAGGTTATTATCTCTGTATATTAATGTGGCATCCCCTCTACTTCAGGCTCATGATCCACATGGATAGTCCTTAAGTGTAAACAATTTCATTTCTTGGTCTGTATTTATTCTTTTTTTTTTTTTTTTTTTTTTTTTTTTTTTNTTTTTTTGGTTTTTCGAGACAGGGTTTCTCTGTGGCTTTGAAGCCTGTCCTGGAACTAGCTCTGTAGACCAGGCTGGTCTCGAACTCACAGAGATCCACCTGCCTCTGCCTCCCGAGTGCTGGGTCTGTATTTATTCTAATCCATCTGGCATCCTGTAAAGCGTTGTAGAGCAGATGCACTCAGATACCATCTTCTCCACACTTGCCTGGCCACCACCATTTAGCACTCCTTATTTTCTCAGGTTAGGTTTCTTCTTAGCACTTAGCACTATACCAAGAATAGTTGACCCTGTGTTTCCACAGGGTTGCAAATATTCATGGCAGAAACTGTTACAAGTATTTACATTGTATGAGTTATTATAACCAATCTTTATGTGATTTAAAGTAAGAGCATGTATGTCAATTACATGCATATCTTGTTCCATTTTATATGAGCGACTGTAGCATCTGTTGATTTTGGCATCTTTAAGGCAGTCTTGGAACAAACTTAGACACTGAGTTTATGACTCTATCATTAGTTGAATGTACGTTTCATGAGGAATATGTTTTTGGTTTGGTTTGTTTAGTACCCAACTCTTAGGATGTGGTAGGTGCTAAATGAATAGAAAGTTAATTAATATCCTCCCCATTTTTTTTGTGGTGGTTTTAGTGATTTTTAGTCTCTCTTCTTTGACATGGAAACATTTAGAAAGCTTAGCTCCCAGACTCCGTTTCTTTATGGCTTGATTACCTTTTGTTCCCTCTAGTTGTTTGAGAAAGGAACTTTTCATTGATGGAGAAATTGAGGTTGAGGGTTTAATTTCATTGAATATTCTTTCAATGTTCAAATTAACTGTATCCAATGTCAGTGTCAATGTAACTCCATTAAGGTCTTGTCTCATCTGACCAGATCATTTCACCTGCACAACATTCTGTTTTTTTTTTTTTAATGACATCTTTGGATATGTTTCTCCATGTTCATTTACACTGGTTTCTCTTAATGAATAATCTAGTTAGGTAATACTTCATGTAAAACTATCTTATATCTGATCTTCATTAGCTATTGTGAGAAACCAGTACCACGTTTGGAATGTATGTATGTTGGGTACAGTTGTATTCAGAATACTTTGTCTGATCCAGAGAAATTCTCATTTATCACCCTTTAAGATTCTGGCAGATGAAAGTGCATGTAATTGTTTAGCCTGTGCTGTTTACTGTATAAGCAAGCACAGAAGCAGAACTGCTAGTATTGTATGGTGGTGATTGCTATTACTGTTACTATTACTTTTTACTCACAGTAAATCTGAGCAACTTATTAAAGAGGGATGAAAAGTTATTACTACACTACTAATGCAGAGATACTCTCAAGTGACTTTTACACAAAGGGGGCAAATACAATCTATATTTTATAAATAAGAGAAAAAATAGAGGTGAGCTCCTTTTTTAAAAACTAAACTATTACTATATAACTATAAGAATAGTTGCAAGATTTTCTTTTCATCTAAGTGAGTGTTCAGCAGTTTTTTTTCATTTTCTTTTCTGTTTTGTTTTTTTACATAGGGTCTTGCATATAACTCAGACTAGTCTAGATCTCTTGATTCTCTTGCCTCAACCTCCTGACTTTCAGAAGTAGTAGGTGTACTCCATCCTGCCCAGTTTAGCGAACTTTTTCTGTAAAGGCCAAGAGTAAATAGTTTTTGGATTTTTTTTGGCCATATATGCATTTTTTGGTCATGTAGTTTCTGTTGAAACTACTTAACTCTGCCATTGATGGTGAAAGCAGCCATAGACGGCAATAAATAAATGAGAGTCTATTTAAAATCTTATTTATAACAATCAACAGTCAAGTGGATTTGACTGGTTTGTTGATTCTTGGACTGTATAAAAATATTGGCAAATGCCGGGCGATGGTGGCGCACGCCTTTAGGCAGGCGGATCTCTGTGAGTTCGAGACCAGCCTGGGCTATAAGAGCTAGTTCCAGGACAGGCTCCAAAGCTACAGAGAAACCCTGTCTCGAAAATCAAAAAAAAAAAAATGGCAAAAAGAACTCACAAGCATGTTTTCCTGAACTTAGCATAGGAGAATGGCAGTGATTCTTCTTCATTTTAGATTTAGTTGTCTCGGATCTTTTTGGCTTAGGTCTAAACCTTATAATCACTCACCAAAGTTAGAACTGAGGACCTTCGTTTACAATTTTTTAAAGTTTTTAAATTAGCATATAAAGTGATGAGTTTCATTAGAATAGTCTCTCTCCTTTCTCTGTCTCTTTTGTCTTCTCTGTTCTTATTCATTCCCCTCTCCCACTGCCTATTATCCCTTCAGAGACCTCTTACTGATCCTCAGTAGTCCTTTTTGGCTTTATAACATATGAATTCCATTACCCCCTCTCAAGATCTCTTCCTTTCTTATTATTTCCCCTTTCTGCTTTCATCCTACAGAGAAGTGGGGAGAAGAGAGGTGCAAGCATTTAAATCTAGATTCCTCATATAAGAGACCATGTTTACTTTGTCTTCTGATCTGACTTTGTTTAATATGGTGATAATTGTTTCCATTCATTTTCTTGCAAATGTCATCTTTTATTTTTTTCTTTATGGCTTGTAAAAATCTCTTGTGTATGCCTACTACACTCTTTAAAATATATTCATCTGTAGATGGTTTCATTTCTTACCTACTGTGACTAGTACAGTTATAAACATGGATGTGCATGTATGTTTGTAGTATATTGAATTTAGTGTCTTTTGCTTATCTACCTAGGTGTGGTATTGCTGTACCGTATGGTAGTTCTACTTTTAGTTCCTTTTTTTAAAAAATGATTTTTTATTTATTTATTATGTGTACAGTGTTCTACAGACAGAAGAGGGCACCCTATCTCATTATGGAAGGTTGTGAACTACCATGTGGTTGCTGGGAACTGAACTCAGGACCTTTGGAAGAGCAGACAGTGCTCTTAACCCCTGGGCTATTTCTTCAGCCCCTTACTTTTAGTTCTTTTGAGGAACTTCCACACTGTCTTCCGTAGTGGCAGAACCAGTTTACATTCCCATCAGCAATAAGCATTTCCCATATCCACACCAATGTTTTGTTGTTAATCGTTTTATTGGTGAGAGCCATTCTGACAGAGTGAAATGGTCTTTCAAAGCAGTTTTCATTGTGTTTTCTCGATGACTAACAAGGGTGAATATTTTTCAAGTATTTACCATTTATATTTCTTCTTTTGAGAACTGTTCATTAGCCTGTTTGCTGATGGGGTGCTTTTTTGTGGGGAGTGGGGCATGAGTCTTTTTTAACTGTTGTAGTTCTAATTAATATATCCTACTTAATTAATCTCTCATCTGATAAGTAGTTGGCAAAGTGTTTTCTCCCATTCTATAGACTGTCTTTTCACTATGTGTTCATTTAATTTGCTGTGCAGGATCTTTTCAATATATAATTCCACTTGTCAATTCTAGGGATTATTTTCTGAGTCATTTTCAGAAAGTCTTTTCTTTTCCTCCTCTTGTTTTTGAATTTAGTGTGTTTATTTTACATCCTCTCCATTCTCTCCCACCTGCTTCCTTTCACCCCCACGTCCACTCCTCTTCTGTTTCTGTTCAGAGAGGGGCAAGCCTCCCATGGGCATATAAAGTTGCCATAAGACCAAGCACCTTCTCCCTCAGGATAGGCAAGGCAATCTAGCATGAGGAATAGCTTCCCAAGAACAAGCCAATGCACCAGGATCAGCCCCTGCTACCATTGTGAGGAGTTCCAAAAATAGTCCAAGCTAAACAATTGTTAAATCTATGTAGAAGGCCTAGGTCGGTCCCATGCAGGCTCTCTGGGTGTTGGTTCAGACTCTGTGAGTTCCCATGAGCCAGGCTAGCTGGTTTGTGGATTTTCCTGTGATGTCCCTGAACCCTCTGACTGCTACAATCCCTCCTTCCTCTCTTCAACAGTACTTCCCAAGGTTGGTCCAGTGTTTGGCTGTGGGTCTCTGAATCTGTCTCCACCAGTTACTGAATGAAAGCTCTCCAATGACAATGGGGGGTAGTCACCATTCAGATCACCATCCAGGAGATCTCTATTTCCACTTCCCAGGGAGATCCAATTAATTGTCTTTCTTCGGCCCTCCTTGTTATCTAGGGTCTCTGGGGGCTGTAGCTTTTGTACCATTGTTATCTTTTACATTGTAGTTAATATCCATATATGAGTGAGTATATACCATGTTTGTCTTCCTGGTTCTGGGTTACCTCACTCAGGATGATTTTTTTTCTAGTTCCACCCACTTGCTTTCAAATTTCCTCTCATTGTTTTTAATAGCTGAGTAATACTCCATTGTGTAAATCACCACATTTTCTTTATTCTTCAGCTGAGGGGCATCTGGCTATTATAAATAAAGCTGCTATGAATATAGTTGAGCAAGTGTCCTTCTGTTATGATTGAGCATCCTTTGGATATATGCCCTAGAATGGTGTCGCTGGGTCTGGAGGTATATTGATTCTCAGTCTTCTGAGGAACTGCCATACTGTTTTTTTTCCCCATAGTGGCTGTACAAGTTTGCATTCCCGCCAGCAATGGATGCTCCACATCCTCCAGCATAAGCTGCCATTTGCGTTTTTGATCTTAGCCATTCTGACGGGTATAAGATAGAATGTCAGAGTCATTTTGATATGTTTTTTCCATAGTGGCTAAGAATGATGAACATTTTTTCAAGCATTTCACTGCCATTGAGATTTGTTTGTTGAGAATTCTCTGTTTAGGTGTGTACCCCATTTTTAAATTGAATTATTTGTTTTCTTTTGATGTCTAGTTTTTTGAGTTCTTTATATATTTTGGAGATCATCTCTAGTCACTGGCTCGGCTGCTACTGCCAAATGTAGTTTTTAAACTAAGTCTCTATTGTTCTATTTACTAATAAAGACTCACAAGTCAAATGTTGTGTTGAAAACCTGCCAGCTCAGAGAGACCAAAAAGCAACCAGCTGACTTTCCTTTTTGGCCAGAGCCGCTGCAAGAGAGCCCCAGCAAGAGAGCATCTCTCTAGCCCTCCCAAACCAAAAAGACCTAGACATTCCCAAGTCCCTCTCCATTCCTTCTTGTGTATTTCTCTATCCTTCCTGGCTTCTCCATACTCAACATGGCTTATTACTGTCAACTCACTGCAGGCTTCATCCCCTGATCTAAGGTTGATTTTTATTAACTCGGTGCTATCAGATATCCTGCAACAATCAGTCCTCTGTTGGAGGTGGGGTTGGTGAAGATCTTTTCCCATTCTGTAGGCTGCTGTTTTGTTTTATTTGATGGTGGCCTTTGCCTTACAGAAGCTTCTCAGTTTTAGGAGGTCCCATTTATTAATTGTTGATCTCTATATGTACTACTGGTGTTCTGTTTAGGAAGTGGTCTCCTGTTCAAGACTATTCTCTACTTTCTCTTATATTAGGTTCCATGTAACTGGATTTATGTTGACCTCTTTGATCTTCTTTTTGACTTGAGTTTTGTGCATAGTGGTAGATATGAATATATTTGCATTCTTCTACATGCTGATATCTAGTTATGCCGGCACCATTTGTTGAAGATGCTTTCTTTTCTCCAGTTTATAGTTTTGGCTTCTTTGTCAAAAATCAAGTGTCCATAGGTGTGTGGATTTATGTTTGGGTCTTCAATTCAATTCTATTGATCAGTGTGTCTGTTTTTATTTCAATACCACCCTGATTTTATTACTGTACCTCTGTAGTAGAGCTTGAGATCAGGGATGGTGATAACCTCCAGAAGTTCTTTTGTTGTACAGTATTGTTCTGACTGCCCTGTGTTGAGTTATTGTTCCAGAAAGTTCTTTTCTGTGCCTAAATCCTGAGGTATTTTCCTCTAGTGTGTCAAAGTTTCAGATCTTAAATTAAGGTATTTGATCCATTGGAATTAGTTTTGTAAAGGAGGAAGATGTGGGTCTACATTGTTTTACATGTTGATATCCTGTCTCCCTGGCACTATTAGTTAAAAAGTCTCCTTTTCAATATGTTTCTGGCTACCTTGTCAAAAGTTACATGGCTGTGGTTTATTTCTATATTACCTAGTTCATTTGTATGTATACAGTAATTGTTAGTGTGGTTGTGTAGTATAATCTGAGATCAAGTATTATATTATCTCCAGCATTACTTTTTAAGCCAAGGATTGCTTTGATAGTTGGGATCTTTTGTGCTTCTATAATGAAGTTTTAATTTTTGTTTTGAGACAGTCTCCTTAGCCTCCCTTCACTGGCTTGGAATTAACTCTGTAGACCAGGCTAGCCTCAAACTCAGAAAGATCAGCCTACTTCTGCCTCCTGAGAACTGGGATTAAAGATGTGCACCACCAGGGCTGGCCATGTGTGATATGATTAATGAGTTCTTGAATTTGGTTTGTAAATATCTTTTTAGAGGAATTTTTGCTCCTGTGTTTTTTAGAGAAACTGATGTCTTCTTTTTTTGTGTGTGTGTTCTGATCTGGTATTGCTATCAAGATAATGTGAACTTTGTAGGATGAGTTTGGTATCTTTTCTTCCCTTTCTGTTTTATGGAACAGTTTCAGGAATATTAGAACATTCATAAATGATTAGTAAAATTTGGGAGAGAATCTATCCAGTTTTTTTTTTTTCTGGAGAGGAGCTTTTTGTTTCAATCTTATTGTTTATTACTGATCTATTTAAATCATTTATATCTTATTGATTTAATTTTGATGGATCTTATGTGCTTAGGAATTTTTCTAGTTCTTTCATATTTTCCAGTTTTCTAAAATAAAAGTTCTCAGAGTATTCCCTAATGGTCACTTGTATTTTATTGGCCTATGTTGTAAGATCCCCTTTTATTTCTATTTTACTGATGTGGATTATTTCTGTCTTTGATTTGTTTGGCCAGGATGTTAGTTCTCATTTCAAAGAATCATTTTTTGTTTTGTTGCTTCTGTGTTCATTTACTCTCTGATTAATTTTTTCCTTGATCTTTATTATTTATTGTTTTCTTTTTGCTACCTATTGTTTTTGGGTTTGCCTTGTCCCCTCCCACCACTCCATGGCATTAAGGGTGAATCAAAATGGTATTTGTTTGAAAAATCTCACTGACTTTAAAAATGTAAAAATTTGTAGTTATAATCTTTTCTCTTAAAACTGCCTGAGGCTATCTTGTAGCTTTTGGTAAGTTGTATTTTCACTTTTAATTGTTTATTTTTCCTACTGTTTTCTTCCATGGCCCATTTTAGTCATCTAAGGATGTATTGTTCAGTTTTCAAGTATTTATGATTTGTGTAATTTCTTTTGCTGTCAGTTACTTGTTTTATTCCACGATGATTGGTTCTTTTGTATGCGTGAAGGAAAACTTGCATTGTATTTCTAGTAGGCTCCATTGATCGCTTGTAAGAACTGGGGGATAGGAATGAGGGCTGCTGTCCCAGTACTCGGGAGGCAGAGGCAGGTGGATCTCGTGAATTGGAGTCCAGCCTGGTCTACAAGAGCCAGTTCCAGGACAGGCTCTAAAACTACAGAGAAACCTGTCTTGAAAAACCAAAAAAAAAAAAAAGATAAACAAACAAACATAAACAAAAGAACAACAACAACAAAAAAACTGCATCTGGATTTGTGAGGACAAGTGGGCTTGTCCCAAAATAAGCCTTCTAGTCTCTTTTGAGGAGGGTCGCCTACCTTACCTTTTGAACATGGCCTCTGCTTTCCATAACTTTACCAGGGACCCATGTGGCTGTAGCTGTATGTATTTGTCTTGGCTTCCTTTTCTTGACAGTTTTAGCTGTTCAATCAGTGTTGCTGAGTTTCCAAAGCTCTTCTCCTTTTTTGGTTTAGAATAGTGTATTCTGTATATACTGTCTTATCTTTTTAAATGGGTCAGCCAGAAGCTACTTTCAGTCTGGGATCTTATCACATTGCATTTGTTGGCATCTAAGGTTGAAGATTTGGTATGGAAAAGTAGTATGGGAGTCTTTTCTCTTTCAGTCTCATTGGTTCTTTTAGTTGTGTGTAATATGACCACAGAAACATTAAAAAGAAAAATGTCAAGCCAAACAATTCTTTGAAAGATTTGTGAACATTCAACTATTTTGACTGCCTGATTTTAAGAGTGCTTAGTATACTCTGAATATAAACTTTATTCATTCCAGATTCATATTGCCTCTGTGAAAATCCCTTTGAAAGGGAAACGAGTTGACTTTTTCTTTCACCTAAACCTTTTCATATAATAGTAGCAACAAACTATAATAATATAACAAAATATGATGATGATGATGATATTGATGATATTCTCTGTGTAGCCCTGGCCATCATGATTAACCTGAAACTTTTTAGAAGGTACTCTTAAGAACAAAAATTACTGTCTTCTTTTCCATAGTAGAGAGTAGAAACTCCAAATACATGGTCAAGAAACTTTAATAAAGAAATTTTGCATAGCATTGAGATGATACCTTTAATCCCAGAACTCAGAAGGTAGAGGAAGGCAGATCTCTGAGTTCAAGGCCAACGTGGTCTACATAGTGAGCTCCAGAATGCTGGGAAGAAGGGGAGTGAGACATCATAGCTCTCCTCTCCGAGATGGACGCAGGTTAGAATCTTCCCAGTAAGATTATTAGAAATGGGTTAAGCAGGATATGAGAGTTAGCCAGTAAGAGGCTAGAGCTAATGGGCCAAGCAGTGTTTAAAAGAATACAATTTGTGTGTTGTTATTTCGGGGCATAAGCTAACTAGGCGGCCCGGAGCCGGGTGACAGGAACGCAGTCCGTTGTTCCTTCTACAGTTATGAAATTCACTTTGCTTCATTCCTACAACATTGTCAACTTCATCATATTTCTTGCTTTCATCTTGTTACATTTGCTATAATGTACTGAATATCTGTTCATCTTCACATATACTCCAGTTACTTTCAGCACATTTTTTTCAGTGATCATTCTTCATAATGTGTGAACTCGTCTTAAGGATAGAAGAGGCAATCGCTTAATTGTGTATCACAAGCTTGTGAACACTTAGTAGATAGCCACGTAATATTCATTCATTCATTCATTCATTTATTTACTTATTTATTTATTTATTTATTTTGATTTTTCGAGACAGGGTTTCTCTGTAGCTTTTTGGTTCCTGTCCTGGAACTAGCTCTTGTAGACCAGGCTGGCCTTGAACTCACAGAGATCCGCCTGCCTCTGCTGTGATTAGCCACGTAATATTTAAATGGAGAATGAGTACATGACTGTTTCAGATCTGGTATTTCTTTACTTTTTCCCACATATTCTCTTCCCGGATGGTTTTGTATTCCTCCAAAGGCATAACGATATTACTGCCTCCTCTACCCCCATATATTTGTGGTGCTTAATATAACTGGTGGTTGGGGCTTATGATTTCTCTGAAGATCACATGTCTGTTGATGCTTAGGATAGACAAAAGCCTTTCTAAGATGCTTAAAAACAAGAGTGCCTATGTTCTACCACAGCTGTCATTTGAAAAAGATCTTTGGATATTGAAGCTTGCTGATTATTTAGAATTTCACTGTGTAGGAAACAGCTTGTTATGTAAAACCCTAAAGTTTAATAAAAAATGTTTTAACCCTTCAGTGTGGCTACTTTAAACTACTAGAGTATTCAAAGAGACCCCAATCTGGTTGTTTCTGTTTTCATCTGTGAAATATGTAATCTTTAAGAATGTTCCTGAGAAGATTCTCCTCCTAAGGAGGGGACACCAACTTTGAAAATAAGCTATAAATATAGTTTGATCTTACTATATATTATCATAACTGATGATTTTACTAGAAATGACATGTAACTTATATGTTTCTCATCTGTTTCAGGATGCTTTAATCTGGATCCCAATAGAGTTTTGGATGTAATTTTAGAAGTATTTGAATGCAGGCCAGAGCACGATGACTTCTTTATATCTTTATTAGAATCTTACATGAGCATGTGTGAACCGCAAACACTGTGTCATATTCTTGGGTTCAAATTCAAGTTTTATCAGGTAAAAATGTGTATATATGTATATCTATAGGTTAACTTTATAACTTTGTGTGTTTAGTTTTATATTTTATTATACTGTAGTATTTGCTAGTTGCAGCTCAAACATTTAGCTGAGGAGATAGAGAAATGGAAAGCTGACTATATGACTTACATATGATTATATTATATGATATATATTAACACTTTAAATGATCTGACGAGAAAGTCTGGAGAAAAGCAGAATTAAATTTTATGTTATGAGAGACAGGGTCTGGTAATACTTGACTGAAGGAGGAGTAATAGTGTGTTGTGTCGGCAGAGACTACGCATTTGTTTTCTGGCTGCCCAGACCCAAATAATCACACAGAAACTATATTAATTCTAACACTGTTTGGCCGATAGCTTAGGAGTATTCCTAGCTAGCTCTTACATCTTAACCTATTTTTAATTAATTTGTGTATCACCATGAGGCTGTGGCCTACCAGTAAGGTTCTGGAGTCCTCCTCCTGTGTAGCTACATGGCATCTCCCTGACTCTGCTTTCTTTCCTCCTCTATCTCTGCTTGGATTTCTTGCTTTGCTATATTCTGCCTTACCCTATGCCAAAGTAGCTTCTTTATTAACCAGAGATAACAAAACATAATCACAACATACAGAGGGGAATTCCACATCAGTGGTGAGACTTCTGTGCAGAAATAAACTGTGATGCTAAAGATTGGTGGTGTGGGCATATCTAACAGATTGAAAGAATGGTCTTAATCTTATGTGCCTGAATTGTAACGTGGGCAAAAAAGTGGTAGAAAATCATCTCTGAATAGATAGATGCATATTAGATTGTCATAGGCTCTGGCTACATGTTATTTTAGAATTTGATATGCATATGAAGGGTATTAGAATTTTTAGGGATTTTTATGAAGTACTTGAAGTGTATTTCAATCTTTTTTTTTTTTTATTTAACCAGTATAATAACCGTAAAGAATCTCTATTCTTTGGTTATTTCTCTTTTTTGTCTGCCATATTATTGCTAAGGCTATTTTCTAAAAGATTTAATGGATGTGCCTACTATTGAAAAATTGTTTCTAGTATTAAGAATGCCAACATCATAGAATCATTTTGAGGACTCAACAGTAATGTGTAAGTTTCTGGCATGGAGTCGTCATAAGTTATCAGGAAATGTTAGCTAATATTTAATTATAGAAGTGATACTTATCAGCCTTTTGTATTCTATAATTCTTAGACTAGGGTCTACAGTTACATATGGTTTTAACTACTACAATTGTTACCTTTCTGATAAAGTTATGCTAGTTTTGGAGAGTTGTTAAAATGTTGATGTTCAAATTTCAGTTCTACCATGTAACTACTTTTAATATCTGTGTTTCAGTTTCCTAACCTGTAAAATGAGTCTGACACCAGTACCTTCTTCATAGCTTATTGAGGTTGAAATAATACTTATAACGTGCTTAGTATAATGTCCTTTTGCAGGTCAAGTGCTTGTTAAATTAAAAAATAAACAAAAAGTCTTAATAAAAAAAAAAGAAAAATTGTTTCTGGTGGTATTATACTATTATAAAATTAGCCACAACTTCTTCTCATTTTCTGACCAAAAGCTTGAGAGTCCACCCCTCCCCCCAAGATAGGGTCCTCTGTGTAACAGCTTTGGCTGTCCTGGAACTCTGTAGACCAGATTGACCTCTAACTCACAGAGATTTGTCTGTCTCTGTGTCTTGAGTGCTATGATTAAAGGTATGCTACCTACCATTTCCTAGTCCTGAAATAAGTCCAAGTATTTTATTAATTTTTAAAGGGCATCTTAATTATTTTATATTTGATCAAGAAACCAACTGATGAAATATAAAAGTAGAGAAAATTTAATTTGGTACATGATTAATTAAAATGTAGCTTACATGTTTGGAGTGTGTACCTTTCAGATCATTTCACAGTGAAGATTAATGACCTTTTGAGAACCATCAAGTTAGTTAATTTTAGAGTTAAAGAATAGTTTTACATGAACATATTGTTAGTGATATAACCAGTGTGTAACTGAATTGCTTTACTATATTTGAACAAAATTTTTTATGTTTTAAAATAATATTTAATATGCATTTTGGACTGTTTTTAAGATTAAGAAATATTTGATGTTAGAAACGACATGCTGTTGTCAGAAATATTTTTCATACTGCACTGTGTGACAGACAGTATTACCTTCTTGCTATTGCCAGAGCTATCTTGGTTATTGTGAGAACTTCATCTTAGGACTGCTGAAGTGAAGAAAAGAATTGTCAGAGAATTTAAACAATTTGTGGTCTGTGAGGGAAAGTAAGGAAAGCTATGAAAACCAAAGTCTTACTTAAGGGATAGAATCATGGGTGTAAGCTCTTAGGAATGTGTAGTCACTAATTCCACACTCTTTCCTACCACTTCCTAAACTCCCTTTTTTCACAACCCACACTGATAAAAGCATTTAAAGGGGGACGGAAAGGGATGTGACAACTTTATAAGCAGAAATGCAGACGATGTTATGCAGTTTAAATCTCACATTCTGTTCAAGTCTCCGCTTTTACTCATATATTCTTATGTGAATGCTTAGTCTCAACATTTTTTATTTTATTTAAATAACTTTTTTCATTTATATACTGACCAAAGTTTTACCTTCCTCCTCTCCTTCTGGATCTTTCTCCCACAACTCCCATATACCCTCTTCCCCATCCTCTCCTCCCTCTCCATTCAGAAAGGGGCAAGACTCCCATGGGCTTGAACAAAGTATGGCACATCATGTTGAGGCAGGACTGTAACATGAGGGCCTGCTGGTTGGGGTTTCTGTCCTACCCAGTTCCCCCAGCTGTTTAGCCCCAAAAGAATTGCACGGAGATTCTGCATTAGATATAACTGATCGGCCCATTAACTCAGGTTTCTTATTAACTCTTGTAGCTCATATTAACCCATTATTCGTATCTTTGTTAGTCACATGGCTCGGTACCTTTCTCAGCAGGGCAGGTCCCATCCTGCTTCTTCAGTGGTCTGGGCAAATTGGTGGAAGACGTTCCTTCTTCCCAGAATACTCCTGTTCTCGTTGCCCTGCCTCTACTTCTGTCTGGTTGACCTTCCTATACTTCCTGCCTGGTCAGTCAGCCTTTATTTAAAACATAATTGACAGAATACAGACAATTCTCCTGCACCACAAGACCAAGCACTTCCCTATGTATAAAGGCTGGGCAAGATAATTCAGCATGGGGAATAAATTCCCCAAAACAAGCTAAGCACCAGGGACAGGTAATGATCTCACTGCTAGGAGCCTCCCAAACAGACCAAGCTACACAGCTGTCACATACATGCAGGGGGCCTAGGTCGGTCCCATGCAGTCTGTTTGCTTGTACTCATCTAAGGATGTTTTGGGACACTGGTAGAAATCTTTGCCCCACTATTCAGATGTTTGGTTTTAAAAGGGAGAATAGTGAAGTGTATTGATGATAGGTAGAGAAGAGAAAAGATTTTAATTTTACTTTATACCATAAAGATTTTTTTTCCTTTTAGGAACCAAGTGGTGAGACACCGTCATCTTTGTACAGAGTTGCAGCAGTGCTTCTGCAATTTAATCTCATTGATTTAGATGATCTTTATGTACACGTAAGTTGAGTGGTCTGTATTGGCTTCTGTTTCTCAGAGGCGGGGAATATGAGTAGATAGTTAAAAGTACTTCACTGTTGGCTCTAGACTCCTGGGCTGTATTTCTTTGAAGCTTTGTCTACTTTAAAAAAATTAGTGGAGTCTCTTCTTTGACAAACTATGGAAATTGAATTCCTCTTAATCACCCTTATAGGTTTCAATATTGGATAAATCTTTTTTGAATCATCACCTGTACTTAGCTCATGGGGAAAAAGGTGAAGCACTAAGCAATGTAGTGTCAAGCTTCTTTATTTTACATGTGACTTGTAGGAAATACGGAATTACCTAGATAGTTTTAGGTAAACGTTGCTGTATTTTTATTTCTAGTATATTAAATTTTTTTCAGTATGTTTACTGTGTAATAATTGACCATTATTGGGATTTATTGTTGGGTGTAGTATCTAGAAGAGTTTATTATGGTTGTGACAAATGATTTCTAGTTCATCAAGAGTTGAGCTGCCAGTTTGGGAAGCTAAAGTTTGCAGTATACCCTTATTAGTTTCTGCTTTGGGATATCTGTTGACTTAAAGTAATTCACAATTGTAGTCTTGGCTACCTTTGAAATCATGTTATAATTTCCTTCCTATTTGTATGCTGTGGCTAGAGAGTTGAATAAAAAGATTGTCAATACCTTGCAAAGTCACATTGTGGTTTTGTATGAAAATGTAGTCTGTGGTGTGAGCTCGTAGTAGATAGTGATCACATTCATCAATGGGTGGGCTGGGTGTTAGAAAACTTTTCTAAACTAGTGAGGTTGAATTAGGATCATAGAAGAATAGATATTTTCCAGACTGAAATGGTAGAAATATATAGGTAAAATTAAGCGAGTTTAAAAGCCAAAAATTCCACAGCATTGGAGTTACCTGTGTAAGGAGACCCTAGGAACTTGAGAGCGTTTGAAGCCTAGGTGGTATGAGGGAGTAGTGAGGATGGAGAAGCAGGTTGGAACTAGACCATTGGAAGGCTTCTAGCTGCATAGAGTGGATAGTTTGAATTTTTTTCTTGGGATGAGAGAATCATTAAAAATTTAAAGAAAAGTGATACATGGACTGAAACTGGAATATTGGTTAGAAGATGAAGTATTGGAAAGCCTAAAAAACAGATCTGAAATGATAATGAACTTAAATACTCATGTTCCAGGTTAGTAATAAATACAAATAGACTATGCTACTACTTTGAGATGATATGGGTTGACAGATTGGATTTATATGCCAGTATAGAGTCTATGTGAGACACAACTAAAGCCGTGGCATCAGGAGATATTATAAGTAAGCTATGTGTAGTGGCTCATGTCTGTAATCAGTACTCAGGACAGTGACAGGAGTTTGAGGTCTTCCTGGCTTACATAGCAACTTCCAGGCTAATTAGAGCTATGCAGAAAAACCTCTCAAACAAACAAACCAACACAAACATGCAAATAACAAAAAGAAAATAGTGGATGTAAAATATTGAGGATTTTATAGTTAGAAGAGACTTTCTAGTAGTAGAACCTAAAGAGAATCATTTAAGGCAGCGGTTCTCAACCTTCCCAGTGCTGTGACCCTCTAATACAGTTCCTCATGTTGTGTTGACCCCCAACCATAAAGTTATTTTTGTTGCTACTTCATAACTGTAATTTTGCTACTGTTACAAATTGTAATGTAAATATCTGTATTTTTTGATGGTCTTAGGTGACCCTGTATAAGGGTCATTTGACCCCAAAGGGGTAGAGAACCACACATTGAGAACTGTTGATTTAAGGGGTTATGTGCTGCTCCATGTAAGAGTGCTTTATGTGTCTTATTCAGGGTCTTGGATTTAAACCCCAGCATTGTGAAACAAATAAAAAACACACCAGAGAGTGTTAATGATGTTCACTAAGAAGATAAAATCATTCTAACTTTATATACACCAAATCAACATTCTGAAAATACACAGAACTGGAAGTTGAGATAAATAAAAGCACTGCATACCATTTATCTATTAGTTACTGTCATCTAGGTAAAAGAGTTTACACTAGCCATTGAAATAAATCAATAACAATATGTTTGCCATTCAGAATGAAGAAAAGTTACTTACCTCTTTGGACATGTCTCTAGCAAATTGACTGTTTCTCCCTTTTCTTTGATTGATAGGACGAAGCATACAGTATTTAATATTTCACCTTTTAATGTTCACTGGTTGTTTTCCTTACATTAGCTATAGCTAATGAATTGAAATGGAACATGCATTTTTACGGGGTAAAAACATTTCTGTTGTAGCTCACTGTAGTGTCTTGTAGAAGCTAAGTGGCTCTTCTGGTTTGGTTTTCTTTTGTCAGGTTTATTATTACTATTATTATTATTTTGGTTTTTCGAGACAAGGTTTCTCTGTAGCTTTGGATCCTGTCCTGGAACTAGCTCTTGTAGACCAGGCTGGCCTTGAACTCACAGAGATCTGCCTGCCTCTGCCTCCAGAGTGCTGGGACTAAAGGCGTGCGCCACCACCGCCTGGCAGGTTTATTATTATGAAATGCTTATAGTAACAGTCCTCCACATGTACAAGGTAACTAACTGATTTGAGATAATCAAGTTTCACAGTAGGGCATTGACAAAATACTACTTTCTTTTTTGTATTGGTTTAGAAACTAGTTTGTGACTTACTATGAGATACCAAGGTATTACTACTTTTATAATAGATAATCAGAACATTCAAATCTCCCTTTTATATATATAATCTTTGGAGTTTGTCTTTTAAAGGGGCAATACATAGTTTTTCTTTGTTTGGGTGATACTAAAGTTCAAACATGGGATCTACTCATGCTGGGCAAACTTTGCTCTCTATCACTGAGCACCCTTCCTCCTGATATTTTCAATCGAATAAGTACATATTTTGGGTATATTTATAAATTCAGTGGTGAGCATCTCTGTAGTGTGAATTTAGAACATTTAGCATACCAAAGATATGAAACATTTATTGCTACATGACTTTAAGATGTGTACAGTATTCAGGTATTAACCTTTTAAAATTGGGCAATAAGACTTATTTAAAAGGAAGTCATAGGTATGGGTAAACCAAACTTCTTATTTGTAGATTTATTAATTGGACAATAGAATTTGCCTTTTATATGTATAAGCTATTTATATTAACTCTTAAGAAATTTTAATGATCTCTTTTTAGCTCCTTCCAGCTGATAATTGCATTATGGATGAATACAAACGAGAAATTGTGGAAGCTAAACAAATTGTAAGAAAACTCACAATGGTTGTATTGTCTACTGAGAAACTTGATGAACGAGACAAAGAAAAGGACAAGGATGATGAGAAAGTAGAAAAGGTACATCATTTAGTCTAGTAAAATTTGCAGTGTTTAAAATTACTAAATTTAATTTCTCATCATTAATCACCTTATAAAAGTAAAATTTCTTAGTTTTGATTATGTTAAAATATGATTTGGGTAATATTCATTTTGATTTTAATATGAATGGTACCTTTAGAAAAAAAACTGCTCTTTTTGTTTCTTGTGTAAATTTTAAAAATGTCACAAAATATATTGATTTTATTTTTGCTGTATATATAATATTCTTCAAGTAGTAAGGGGATTCTCAAAGATGAATGAATTCTAGTGAGTGTCTCCTGCATTATAGCATGAAGTCAAAGTTAATTCCAAATTTATAAATTATAATGCCCATGTTTGTGCTAAATGGAAAAATAAAACAAAAAAAGATTCTATTTTTTTCAAGTCACTAAAAATTCAGGCAGTTGTTAAATTTCCTAGATATCGTAACTTTTTTGATGTGCATTAATTGTGATATTTAGCTGAAGTTGTAAAGAGAAATATTTGTATTCCAAGTATCATTGTTACTCTTGTTCATTTTTAGCCACCTGACAACCAGAAGCTTGGTTTGTTGGAAGCCTTGTTAAAGATCGGGGATTGGCAGCATGCACAGAACATCATGGATCAGATGCCTCCATACTATGCAGCTTCACATAAACTAATAGCTCTAGCTATTTGCAAGCTTATTCACATAACTGTTGAACCTCTATACCGAAGGTATGCGACTCTGTATTAAGTGCTAAGGTCTAGTTTGGGATTGCTAAAAAGATATGTGTATTTCTTTTCTCTTTAAATCTGGCATATCTATTACTATATTTTCTCAAAATGGAAGACTATTCACAGGGCATGTCAGCCATTTTTACACAGATTCTCTCCTAATGTCCCAGTGTTGTAGAATATGTTCTGCAATGTTATATGAAAACTTAGGTTAAACTTCTGGAGCTTTTCTACATGTATTGAGAGTGAAAATACCTTTCTTTTATTTTTAAACTTTTCTTCGTGGAAGAAAATTTTCCCCTTTTTATTAACCTCAGGGAAACATTATTCTGGGGTTAATGACTGCATATTAGTATTCTGACACTCAGGCTGCTTTTTGGTAAATTACTAGCGTAATTCCTCTTATTATCCCAAATGTGTCCACTAGCCCTGTAGACGTCAGCCTATTTAGGGAACATAGGAGCAGTATTAGCAGCAGCTCTGACTTCAGCCTCATAAACAAAGCCTGTTTCAGGCCTCTCAAAAGCCCCAGCCTTCATGACTTGTGCATAGCCACTAGATGCTGCTTTCATAGCGACTTGAGGGGTAGACAGCGCAGACCTCTTCAGAGATCAACTTCTGTGACTTCAAAGTAAGATACCTGCTTAGTATGTGAGAACTCTGAGCATGCTGTCCTTTCTAGTATTGTACTTCGATTGTCCAGTTATCTTTCCTACCACCCCTTCCTCATACTCAGTGTAGGTAGTTGAGCTCAGATTGAGAAATGTTTGATTTCATCTTGTTGTACATCTGAGGACCATCGCTTCTTCATTCCTATAACTATATTCTCTATGTTGGCCAAGCTTAACTTAAACTCATGTTACATGTTACATGAGAGCTACATTGAGAATTCCTTATTTAATTTGCTATTTTGAAACATTCTCTTTCGGAACTTTGTTTTTATGCTTGCTGAATTTGTTTTTATATTAATTTTCACTTGAGAATTACTATAATAAAGTTAGTGATGGCTAGAATAGATATATAAGCAAGAAAATTATTATTGTGTTAAGATATTTGGGCTTAATAGTGCATAGATTTCTAAATCTTGCTTCTTTTTTATAGAGTTGGTGTTCCTAAAGGTGCTAAAGGCTTACCTGTTAGTGCTTTGCAAAACAAGTTAGCACCAAAGCAAGTGGAGAGCTTTGACGATTTGAGGAGGGATGTATTCAACATGTTCTGTTACCTTGGTCCTCACTTATCTCACGATCCCATTTTATTTGCAAAAGTCGTGCGCATAGGCAAGTCATTTATGAAAGAGGTCAGTAAGATTTTTCTTCCTAATAGAAAATTAAAATTTGAAATGAATATATTTGTTTTGATGAGTATTTCTTTTTTTTTTTTACAGATATATGATGCTTTTATTTCGAAAAAAATTAGATTTACAAAAGAGATACAAAGACAGACTAGCAGAAACAAAGTAAACATGATGTAAGGAAAGTTGTGTTGAGTAAATTAGCTCAGTTTATGGAAAGTCCATGATGATTCATCAGATACCTCCCTTAGGAAAATCCATATGTTGAATTCTGTTGTAACTAGCACTTTCTTACTATTTTTTACCCTTATCTGTCTTCTGTTTATTTTCTAGCATGCGGTTTTGAATCATTACTATTAGCTGTTTGTAATTTTTCCAACCACAAAGTCCTGGGCTTATTATTTCTATTTTTTACTTAACTTTGGTGATAAGATTCAACTTGGTGTTTTGTGTGTTCTGAGTATGTACTCTACTGTGGAGCTGTGTTCCCAGCTCATCATGTTTCTTTTTAAGTAAAGCTTTTATTGAAATAAATTATACATATAGAAAAATAAGTAAATTGTGATTATATAGTTCAGTGACCTTTCTAAAACTAAACACCCATGTGTCTACCACTTAAACCAAGAAATTGAATAGGCCCCTACCTCATTTATAAACTTAGACTATTTAAAAAACATTTATGACATGCATCTCCAGTCTTAAATTACCTTTTCTTACCTTACTTAAGTCAGTTTCCCCTATGTGTTGCTGGTTTCTGTCATTGTAGTTTTGCTTTTCCTGTGATCTTATGTAAATAATTAGTGTTTTCTGATTTTTTTTTCACTTAATGTTTTGAGATTCATGATTCAAGTTATTACATGTGTCAGTAGTCCTTTTGATGAGTAATAACATTTCATTATATGTAAACATGTAGTTACTGATAAATTTACCAAGTGATGGATATTTAAGTTATTTTTGGCTGGGCTGTTATAAAGGTGCTTTAAATATCTATACTTTTGGGGGGCATATTTTTGCATTACCAGAAGTAGGATTTGTTAGTGAAGTAAATAAGTATATGTTGAACTGTAAGAAATTACAAAAATGCTGGATGTGATAGTGCACACCTTTTTTTAAGATTCATTTATTATGTATACAATGTTCTGCCTGCATGTATGCCTGAAGGCCAAAAGAAGGTACCAGATCTCTTTATAGGTAGTTGTGAGTCACCATGTGGTTGCTGAGAATTGGTCTCAGGACCTCTGGATGAGCAGCCAGTGAGTGCCCTTAACCTCTGAGCCATCTCTCCAGCCCTCCCTTGGTGCACACTTTTAATCCCAGAATTCAGGAGACAGATGCAGGCAGATCTCTATAAAATTTTCAGGTCATCCAGGTTTACATAGCAAGCTCTGGCTATATAGTAAAAGCCTTTCTTAAAACAAAGAAGAAATTATGAAAACTGACAATGTCTATAGTATTTTACATTTCTGAGAGCAATCTTTGAGACTTCCAGATGCTCCATAGCCTCACCGACACATGGTATTTTAATACTTAAATTTTATCCATCCTAGCAAGTTGTGATATCTTATTGTGGTTCCAGTTTCTGTCATGCTAGTGACTAATGTTGAGTATCTTTTTTTTTAATATAATTTTTTTTATTGAGAATAGGAAAAAAGTTTCCGCCTCCTCCCAGCCTCCCATTTCCCTCCCCCTCCCCCCGAGTATCTTTTAATGTACTTACTTGCTACTTATAATTATTTTTCCTTTTTTTTTTTTTTTTTTTTTTTTTTTCTCGAGACAGGGTTTCTCTGTGGCTTTGGAGCCTGTCCTGGAACTAGCTCTGTAGACCAGGCTGGTCTCGAACTCACAGAGATCTGCCTGCCTCTGCCTCCCGAGTGCTGGGATTAAAGGCGTGTGTCACCATCTTATAATTATTTTTAGTGAAGTGTCTGTTTATGTTTTCTCCATTTTATATCACAGTCTTTTTGTTACTGAGTTCTCGTCTTTGTATATTGTTGGATTTTATCAAATAGGTGGCTTTTGAATTCTTTTCAGTCTGGTTTGCCTTCCCACTTTTAACTGTTTAAAAAAATTAAAGTGTATATATGTGGGAGTGGCAGGGGTTTATGCCAGTGGGTACAGGTGCCAGGGGAAGCCAGAAGAGGATGTGGGATCTCTTGGAGCTGTAGTTAGGGGTAGTTGTGAACCAAACTCTGGTTCTCTGGAAGAGTAGAGACTTCTTTTCACCATGGAACTATCTCTCCAGCCCTTCGAAACTCTTTCTGTAGAGCTATGCCTCTGAAATTAAGAGTCCAACCTTAGTTCGATTCCTGGCATCTGCTTTTGGGTGGCTCACAACCACCTCTAACTCCAGCTCCCCGAGATCCGATGACTCTGGCTTCCACAGGTACATGTACATACCTACACACAGAGTCATAGACATATATACATGTAGACAACTATGGATAATATGCAAACACCATTTTAAAAAGGAAAAAGGGAATCTTATTAATTTCAGGTTAGTATGTTTTTCTCTTAAAATTTCCTGGGTTTGGTGTGCTCAATTTGTTTATTTTTGCAACCTATATAAGACTTTCTCATAGAGTGTTGACCAGACTATAGCATGCATCATAATTACCTGTCAGGCTTACTAAAATGCAGATTGTTGGTCCTAAACTTCAGTATTTGGTCAATAAGGCCTGGGTGGAAGGTGAAAATTTGCATTTCTAACATGTTTCCTGGTGATACTGATGCTTCTGGTTCAAAGATCAAATTGTTACTTTAGTATATCAAGCAGATTTGATCCTCCTTTGTGGGCTTAAAAGGGCGTGGCAGTGACTAATAATCTAAAAATCTGATCAGAAATCACTACTATTCTCTCTGCTCTAACATCCTGGGCATTTTTCTTCTTGACATAACTGGGAGATGACAAAAAATGAACAGAGCAACTTACAATTTTGCCATGTTTTCAAGAAGACTCCCTTCATATCAGACTTCTTGACTACAAGAATGCTGAGATTCCCAAAGAATACATGGCATTCTACATAGTGGGAATTGTTTTGTGTTGTTAGTAACATGTCTTGCCATTGCCATTTATGATAAGGCTCCTCACAAAGCCAAAAAATGTTGCTAAGATAAAAACTCTCACAAAAGTAGGAAGAGAGAAGAAAAGAGGCTCCATTGTGAATCTCCTACTCCCAGGCACTGGGTGGAGGCGCTGACTGCTGTAGGAGACCTACAACATACATAACCACATAAGAGTCTTGTCTCTTTCCAGACTGCAAGGACAGAAAATAGTTGTAGTTAGATTTTGTGTGTGAACCAGTCAGAGGAGTTTCTATTTTATATATAGAAGCCAATTTTTATTTTATTTTTTATTAACACACAAAGAAGTCGGTTTTATTATAGCATTTTCAAACTTTTTTGCTTTTTTTTATTGAAATTATTTTTATCACATAGTATGTCCTGATTACAGTTCTGCTCCCTCTAATCTTCTCATTTCTTCCCAACTCCCCTGCCATCCAGTTTTACTCCCTTTCTTTTATTAGAAAACAGGCTTCTAAGGGATACTAATACAATAGAATAAAATATAGTAAGATATGACAAAAACTAACACATAGGAATTGGACAAAACAAACAGAAGGAAAAGAGTCCAAGAGAAGGCACAGGAAACATAGACCCACTCATTTAGACATTAATGAATCCTATAAAAACACTGAACTGGAAGCTATACTTTATATACAAAGGGCTTGTTGATTTAGAAGGCCTTGCTCTCTTGGTGTCCTGCATTACCTCTGGCTCTTACATTCTTTTTGCCTCCTCTTCTGTCGCACTCCCTGAGCCAGGCATTGGGTGGGCTGAGGAGGTGGGTATTTAGTGGATACATCCTATTTAGGGCATAGTGTTCCAAGTTCTATCATTCTCTGTAATGTCTGATTGTGGCTCTCTGAATTTGTTTCCATATGCTGCAGGAGGAACTGTCTCTGATGGTTGAGCAAGGCACTGGTCAATGAATATAGTAGAATGTCATTAGGAGTCATTTCATCATTTTTTTTTTAAAGACCAGCAATTTTTGGTTTTGCCCTAGGTCCCTGGGGTATCATCTAGTCTCAGGTTCTTGGCCCCCCAAGCAGTTTCGGTTATGGGTTCCATCTCACGGAGTGGACCTTAAGTCAAATCAGATATTAGTTATTTACTCCCCCAAGCGTTGTGCCATCGTTGTCTTAGTGTATTTTGTAGGCAGAACGGCATTGTAAATCAAGACTTTCTGGCTAGGATGGTGTTTATTTTTTTCTCTTTTGGTAGTGTGCAGAGTATCTTCCTATACTAAAGGAAGTGGAATATAGGGGTGAAGGCTCTGTATAGACACCAGCTTGACTATTCATGTTCAGTGAGATCTGTAGGTTATGTCTTCAGTAATGAGGCCTTACCATCAGTTTTTGTAAAGCAATAACCTGGGTTGTTTGGAAATTCCCATGGGATTCCTTTTGCCAACAACTCAATTATATGTAACTCAATCTCAATCCTGGAAGCTTCATTTGGTGACAAGAGTTGGCCAGCTGGACCTCTGTCACCTCTAGTATTTGACGGTTTCATTTAGATCACTTTCATATATGTATATATTTTAGGAAACTTCTACTGTAGTGGGTTTCCATACTACCCTTCAAATTTTCATTGATTTTAGCTGTCTCTCCCCATATTTTCTCTCTCATTTGCACTCCTTTCTAATCCTCCTATTTCTCATTTCCTGCATGTTCACTCATAACTATTCTATTTTTGTTTCCTAATGAGATCTATCTGTCTATAGTTCCTTACTCTATACTTACCCTCTGTGGTTATATGGATTGTAGCTTGGTTATCATTGACTTAACAGCTAATAGCCACATATAAGAAAATACATACCATATTTGTCATTCTGGATATGGGATACCTCACTCAGGATGATTTTTTTCTAGTTCCATCCTTTTACCTGCAAAATTAATTATTTCATGTTTTTATCAGCGGAGAAATACTCCATTGTGTAAATGTACCACATGTTCTTTATTTATTCATCTGTTGAAGGACATCTAGGTTCTTTCTGGTTTCTGACTGCTATGAATAAAGCAGCAATGAAGATGGTTGAGCAGCTGTTTCTGTGGTAGGATAAAACGTCCCTTGCATATATGCCTAAGGCTGGTAGAACTGGATCTTGCAGTAGATCAACTTCCATCTTCCTGCTGTTCCCCTTGTTCTTTGCTTCTTTTTTGATTTTCTGAGAAGCAAACTTTTACTACATTTATTTTATGTGCATGTATGTATGTATGTATGTGTATGTATGTATACCACAGCACTGTGTGAAGGTCAGCAGAGGACAACTTGTAGTTAGTTCTCTCCCTCCACCTTGTGGATCTCATGGATCAAGCTCAGATCCATGTCAGCCTTGATAACAAGCACCTTTACCTGATGACCCTATCTCATCAGTCCAAAAATGTTTGAAAACAACTAAACCTTTCATTAGAGTTGTTTTCCAAATGGACACTATTGTGATTGATACTGTTTGTTATGCCTCCTACTGTACTTTTGCTATTATAATACTTTGTATACAAACCATACGAGGAACTGAGGCCAAAGTCTGTTGTTTTTTTATTTTGAGATTTTATTTTTATTTTATACCTTTGGGTATTTTGCTTGCATGTTTGTCTATGCTATCTGTGCATGCAGTGCTCACAGAGGTCAGAACAAGACATTGGGTTTCTTGCTGCTGGAATTAGAGATGTTTGAGCTACCATGTGTATGCTGAGATTTGAACCCAGGTCCTTTGTAAGAGCAGCCAGTACTCTTAACCACTGAGCCATCTTTCCCCAAGTTGTGTTTTCTTTGGTTGGTTGTTTGATTTTTGAGACAGGGTTTCACTGTGTATCACTGTCAGGCCTGGAACTCACAGGGATCTGCCTCCCTTGCTTCTCAAATGCTGAGATGCACACAACTTCACATTGCAGAGACCAAGTTTACCATAAAACAGTCCTGCTTTCCAATGAAACCAATCAGGGAAAAACTACCGAGATGCTTGTGTTTGTATTTTTGTATTGTTATTTGTAATAATTGGTTTGAACTAAGGTCACTTTATTTACCTCATTGATAAAAGTATTCAGTCATATTTAGAAAATGTATCTTTTTTGTGCAGCATAAATGTTATTGAGTAGGGGAGCAGACTTTTGGGGGCATCAGTCCTTCTTGACCACAGCCTCTTTCATGGCTGACAACATGTTGCTCAACTCTTCCATCTTCCTCTTGGTGTGGATGTGTGTCCACTCTTCTTGATGAACTGGAGCTAGCACTTGTCCTTGAACACCTTGAGCAGCTCCATGGTGTGCCAGTTGTAGGTCATGAAGCTGCACACCTCCTGGATCATATTCTGCATGAACTTGGTGTGCTTGGTGAGGTGCCAGCACTGCTGGCTATGCATCGGCTTGCCACTTTGGCTTTTGTTGAAGCCCGCTGCCTTGGGGTTGAACTGGGCCGTAGCTGCTGCTCTAATGGCAGCTGGCACAGGAAGATTATGTAGTAATTTTAACATTAGCTATACTGTCTAGGTTCAGATACTAAATATCAATAGGCAAGTGGCAACTCTGTGTGACTTATTTTTTATGAGACTTGTTTTGCTAAGAGTAGGAAATTAATGAGTATATACAAGTCCATACAAGAAAAAGGTAAAATAGGTTTTTTAATTCATTTATTAATTGCTCCATCTTCCAAGAATTAAATTTTAGAAGATATATTATTAATGGTATATATGAGTGTGTGTGCGTGTATGTGTGTGTATTGCATGCATTCAGGTGCCTGAGAAGCTAGAGATGACCATCAGATCCCCCAGAACTGGAGTTGTAAGTAGTTGTGAGCCAGTGTAGGTGCTGAAAGTCAAACTTAGATCTTCTGCAAGAGCAGCAAGTGCTCCTAACCATTGAGCTATTGTTCTACCCCCCAAGTATTTTGTTTTGTGACAACAGTCGTTGAAGCTAATTTCAAGACAAGTTCAAAGTGCAAAGAACAGAAATAATATCTAAAAACATTTGTGATACTGCTTACTTGTGAGAAGCTTTTTTTTTTTACATGCATGCAAATGCTGCCATATCCTAAGTTGTTAGCATTCTGCTGTCTGATTTCTCACTGCTTGTTCTGGGAGCCTGTGCTACCCACACAAGTAAGGTATGAATTGCTAGGGATCTAATACCACATAACATTTTCTCAGCTGTTTTTTTAAAAAAAATACATTCATGCATTTTGTGTGTGTGTGTGTCTTGTGTATGTACACATATATACTTACATACATACATACCACAGAACACATGTGGAGATCAGAGCATATCTTGCTGGGGTCTGTTCTTTCCTTCTATTCTGTGGGTTCTGGGGGAATCAATCTTAGGTCACAAGTTTTGCTTGCAGGTGCTTTTGCCACTGAGACATCTCACAGCCTCTCTGCTCAGTTTTCAACCACTGAAAAGATAAGAGTTGATTGTCACGAAGATATTTCTACACAGACTCAGAATCTGCTGTGGTGTTGAACCTTTTTTACCTACAGTGCTAATGTGCTCCTGGTGCTTCCTAGGATTACTTGCCTGCCCTTGATATTGTTTGCTTTTGGGGAAAGACAAACTAAAATATGAGTACATTTCTTTAAACAGATTTAATATTTAAGCTGTAATTTGTTCTAAAGTTAGATGCACATGTTATTTATAATGGAAACTATTCATATATAACAGTTTCCAGCAGTGGAAAAAATGAAAGAATTTCCAACTGTAATCTCCCATAGCTCTTTCTATGGGTTGTATTTTAAACTCCAAATTACTATTTTATCTTGATATTTAGCCTGGACTTGCTTTAAACTCAAAATCCTCCCTTCCTCTACTCCTGAGTTCTTAGATTTCATGCATGTGCCACTACCTTCAGAAATTCTAAATTATTTTATTTTTTACTTGGTTATTTAAAAAATATTCTGAATTTATGTATATAGGTATTTTGCCTCCCTATGTGTCTGTGTAGCATATGTGTACAATGTCTGTGGAGGCCAGAAGAGGGTGTTGGATTTATTGGAAATGGAGTTAGAGGTAGTTGCTAGTTGCCTCTTAGGTGCTGAGAATTAGACCTGGGTCCTCTGGAAGAGCAATCAGTGATTGTAACCATCTCTCTAGGCCCATTCTAAATTATTTTAATGGGACCTGTTTTGGATGCTTCTAGCAAAAAGGTTTTTCATAAAGTAGTTTTGAGGTATGTATGTGTAGTTTTTAATCTAATATAACATACCTAGTAGGTACTCAATAATTGGTAGTTAATAAGATGTAAGTTAAAATAGTGCTACAATTTTACAGGCAATCTAGTCACAAATCTTAAATGTTTTTATCAGAGGTAATAATAACAGTCCTAAGTAGCATTTGAAAAATAAGGTAGTAAATTGTTAGATCATTACTCATAAGAGGCTACTTATTTAGTTTTATTTATAATTCTTTATTTCTCAACTTTCTCAAAGTCTGTCTTGATGCCTCTATTTTTAATTTTTCGGGTGCTGAGTATTGTTGTATAATGGTATTGTCTTTTATGCCTTTATAGAGTCATGTTGGAACCTCAGTTGATTTTGATGATGGCCTTTCTAACCCTAGTTGAGTGCTCTGTTTTACTCAAATTTAAAATTCAAACGTTGAAATCACGTCAGGTGTCTTGTAGCTTAAGAGTTGTGACTTCAAAGATAGGAACTGTGTCCTCTTTTCAAAATTTAAATGTGTGATACTTAGTAAATAACTACAGCTTGCTTCCACTTCCTGATGTCTCCTGCTTCAGCCTAGTGCTGACTGCAGCATAGAGTATTGTGTGGGTGTTGTTTAATGCTATTCCTAATCTGAAAGTGAAGTAAACTAAAAGAAAAGGAAGAGATAAATGGAGTAGGATGTTGTTTTAGTTAGGTTTTTTTATTGCTGTGAAGAGACACAATGGCCATGGTAACTCATAAATAAACATTTAATTGAGGTGGCTTGCTTACGGTTTCAGAGGTTCAGTCTGTTATCATCATCAGGTGGGGAGCAGGCATATGTGGTGGTGGAGCTGAGAGTCCTTACATCTTGATAGGCAGGAAACAGGAAGTTGATTGACTGTCATATTGAGGGAAGCTTGAGAAAAAGAGCCCTCAAAGTCTGTCCCCACAGCGACATACTTCCTCCAACAAGGCCACACTTCCTAATAGTGTCACTCCCTTTGGGGGCCATTTTCTTTCACACCATCATAAATATGTTTATCTTCTTTAAAAATTGCTTTAATTTGTGTGTACCCCCTGATTTATTTCTATTAATCCTTGTTGCAATGAGCTTTTGATAGGAAGGTTTACTGCTCTTCTAGGTAGCTTTGCTTTATGTCTTATATTTTTAAATTTTTCCTGCTTATGAAATATTAAGAATTGACACATGGACATTAGAAACTGACTAGAGTTACGCAGGGAAGTAAACCAGCTCAGTTACGGTAAAAATACTTTATTTCTATGGAATAAAACTATGTAGTTTTACTAGGTTTGGATCACAGCATGGCAGGAAAAATGGGTAGTCTCACATCCTTAAACTGTAATAAACTGTAAGCCTAGTTTTTCCAGTTATGGCCTATCCTTATTTCTGCCTCCTACTAGATGCACAGTATGTTATCTGAATTATCAGTCCTCTACCTCAAAGAAAACAACAATAGCTATATAGTTGTTTCTGACAGGACAGTCCTCTATGATTGAAATGTAGGTGGATTTTTCTGTCCCGCCTGCCAAGTCCTAAATAAACAATATAGAGACTTATTAGTTATAAAACCTTGGCCACAAGTTAGGTTTGTTCCTAAGTAGCTCCTATAACTTTAAATTAACCCATTTTTATTAATTTACATTCTCCCATGTGTCTTTTATCTCTCTCCCATTTTGTGTGTCTGACTTGTTCTGCGTGCGATCATTTGGCTTCTTGAGACTCTGCCCTTCTTCCCAGCACTCTCTGCTCCCCTAGCTATTGACTATTTAGCTTTTTATTAAACCATTCAGAGTGACATTTCTTCACAGTGTACAAAAAGACTACTTCATAACAGGGAATTCTTTATTTGCTGACAAACTATCAGTTGACTCAGTTTTATCTGAAAGAGAACCCTATTTTCTTGAATCTGCCAATTTGAAGAAGATACGTTGGTATGCATCCTAAATCACTGATAGATTAAAACTAAAGTACCTAAGACTTCTCTTTGGGAATATCTGATAACTTGCTCAAACGCATGCAAAAGAATCCCTTCTTTAACATGAAAATCAAATAGGTGGTGTTGCATCATAGCTTTCTCCTTCGCTTGTTTCCGTTTTGACCGTTGCCTTTTCCTGATGTCTAGACTGTTCTTATGTGTCAGTTCTTCATTTGTATTTTTGGGTTTTCTGCCTTTATAAACATATACACCTATAGGCATCACTAATGTTTTTGTTGTGTTTAAGATAAGGTCCCTTAATTTAGCTCTGGCTGTCTTGGAACTCACTATGTGAGACCAGGCTCACTTTGGACTCTTCAGAGATCTGCTAAAGGCATGCACAACTATGCTCGGCTTTCATAGTATCATTTTAAGTGACTAGACAGCATTGTCAAACAAGTCACTTCAAGGTTCAGTCTGTATTAGGATTAAAGACCCAAAATGTGATTTTTTTTTTAATGTCAGCAGTTTCACAAATAATTTGGACTTTTCGTTGAGCATTTTGATAGTGGTGAATTATAATGTAATTTAGATTCATTTCCTTTGTTCTGAGTTTTGGTTATATTAGTATTTGATTATATTGATTTTGTAAAGTAGTGGCTCTCAACCTGTGGGTCCCAACCATCAGGAAACATTTCTGATGGTCTTAGGACCTGAGACACCACTCAGTAACAAAATTGCAGTTATAAAGTAGCAACAAATATTTTTATGGTTGGGGATCACCACAACGTGAGGAACTGTATTAGACGGTCACAGCATTAAGAAGGTTGAAAACTGCTACTGTAAGGGAATGTGGATAGAAAATATAAATGCGTTTGAAATAAATGGTTTTGATGATTACAAATTCTTAAGTTTAGTAACTAATGCTTAATAAGAGTTTTAGAAGCTTTGGTTTATAATGATGTTAAGACACGTAAAACGGATACTTAGGGTTGGGGATAATAGCCCAGCTAGCAGAGTGCTTATCTAGTGGGCCTAAAGCCCTGGGCTTGAATTCTAGTACTTCATAAACTGGATAGCACTTGGGAGGTGGAGGCAGGAGAATCAGAAGTTCAAGGTCAGCCTGGACTACAAAGAGAATTGGGAACCAGCCAGGACTACTACATGAGACCGTGTTTCATAGACACACATGTAAAAATAAAGAAACAAACTGTACCCATATTTATACTTAAAATTCATGGATTTTAAAATTATTTAGAGGTTAAAAGTATACATAAAAATCTAAAATGTTTCTTAGTAATACGTTGTATTTCAAATAACCATGTATGTAAAAAGGCAAACATCTAAAATATTTAATTTTTAAATAAACTAGTTAAACAACTTTTAAATATATTATTGTTTTAAATTTTAGTTTCAGTCAGATGGAAGCAAACAAGAAGATAAAGAAAAAACGGTAAGAGACTGAAAATATTAAATAATGGGTGTGTTTGTCAAATGTAGCATGCTGAATATTTTACAATGAACAAGATTTAACTATCATCAGAAATAATTATTTTATAGTTTATGTGCTCAGTACAGCATCTGGCAGCTCAGTTATATTTTTCTTCTAAAGCCAACATCCTCTTTTTGAAGATTACCATATTATATAAGGAAAAAGGTTAAGCCCCTCATTGTTTTGCTACTTCCTTTGCATCTCACCACATTTGCTATCTCGGTTGGAGAAAAGACAATGATAGGGTGGGGAATTATATATATGTGTTATGAGATTTAAAAATGGCAATTCTTTTAAGACTGGTACTTCTATTTTAACGATATATTGAAATAAGACCCTTAATGACATATTTCTTCTTGCTTTCTTCTTAGGAAGTTATCCTTAGCTGTTTGCTTAGCATTACTGACCAGGTATTACTTCCATCTCTTTCTTTGATGGACTGCAACGCTTGCATGTCTGAGGAACTATGGGGGATGTTTAAAACATTTCCCTATCAGCATAGGTAAACACTCAGATTGTTGATTCCTGTTAATTAATTCTAGTGCACTAACTTTTAAGCACCTAATGTTTTCTAATTTTTCATTTAATTTTTTAAAGATACCGTCTATATGGCCAGTGGAAGAATGAAACTTATAATGGTCACCCACTTTTAGTAAAAGTTAAGGCTCAAACAATAGACAGAGCCAAGTATATCATGAAGTAAGTTTTATTGTTTTTTATATTAATCCTATTTATGTCTGGATATAATTTACTTTGTTTCAGCTATCTTGTTGAGAGTCTTAGAGAAAGCTCATAAATATTTGTTAGAGGTATAGCTAATTATATATTATAGCTAGAATGACTTAAGTTTTATGTAATCTTTTAATTACAAGTTAATATTTTATTTTTATTTTTAAGATTTATATGTCTAGGTAATTGGGCATATATATGCCATGGTATGCATGTGGAGGTTGGGGAATAACTACTGGAGATGGGTTTTCTCTTTACTCCATGTGTGCCCTGGGAATCAAACTGTGTTTATAAGAGTGATATTAATTATACTTTCTCGTAAATTATTTGAAGCTTATGAAAATTGTGTACTTTATGCTAGTATGGGTCTGTGTGTATGAACACTGTCTACTAGAAAAATAGCCATGTGCTTGGTCACAGTTGTTGCATAGACTATATATAATGGGGTGGGAAAATAGACAGAAGAAAATATCTAACTAGGAGAAGTTATTTTAGGAAGTAATTGTTGGGGAGACTGTAGGCTTGGTGCTTAAAAGAAAATTGTCCTAAACCTACAGATACAGTTTCTAGGTTATCAAAATCAGGTCAGGTTGAATATATCATAACATAGTCCATAAACACATTTATATACACATATATATGAGAATGATCAGGCTGTGTGTATGTGTTATTATTGTTTGTGCTAGGTACTAAGTGAGTGCTTTATCATTTTCTTGATTCTCTGTACTCTATAACAACAGCCTTAATTTTTTTTTTATCTGGAATAGCATAGTAGCTCATATTATTCCTCACTTCAAAATCCTTGGCCGACTTGACAGTTATTGGCAGGCTGTATGGCAAACTTTATGACATGGTGATGCGAGAGATACTCCTTGATCTTTCCTACCATATATCCTACCTCATTTCCTAATGGTTATACTTAACCAGCTGTACTGAGCTTACTTATTTACCTGAATGTATGAATGTAGCACACTCTCTGTAGCCTTACTTCCATTGTATGTCTTTTTTGTTTCCTTCATTTGTACAAGTTTTCCCTTAGCTTGCCTTTGCCTCTGCATCCGTGTTTCATTCTTAGAAAGTAAGCTCAAGTGTCAGTTCTCTGAAGCCTTCCCCAGAACATACTTCCAAACAAAATTGATTTGTAGATCTAGTACACCTTAGGAAAATTATACTAGCATTCTACTTAGGCACATTTCAATGAGGGTTTTTTTTCATTTTTGTATTTTTATAAAGTTCTTGAAAATTATATGGCCAAATGATTTCAATTTCGGTAAATGAGTATACAGATTTTATATGCAAGTATTATACAGCTTTATCTTTCTATGCCTAGTTCAGTTACCACAGTGTTCTCCCATTTTGTCAGTGTAGTGATTGACAGAATGTCCTCCCTTTTTAAAGCCAAAAAAGTGGTTCTCGGGCAGTAGCGGCAGGAGAAATGTGGGGGGGAAGAGATATGAAGGAAAGGAGAAATGTTGATCAAAGGAATCAATATTTCACTTAGAAGTAAGAAATTTTAGTTATATTTTCTACTGTGTGGTGATCAGTTAATAATAATAATGTATATTTCAAAATTTCTAAAAGATTAGTTTGAGACTCACAATATAAAAGTAAGTTTTTGAGGCAATAAAATGATAGTTTGACAGATTCCTTCTGCAATGCCTATATAGATAATGAACATCACATTTTGCCCTTATAAAATATATACATTTTTAAAAGGTATTCAGTAAAATGTCTCTCATCCGTTTCTCAATTCTCTTCAGAAAGAGAAATGTGAAGTAATCAGTATTTGGATTCTTATTTATCCTTTCGGGCATTTTTATGTATATTCAAGACAATATGATCATACTATCTTCACATTTCATATTATTGATAGGATATAAGTACTGCTTTCAGATTTCTTAGCTTTTTAAAAAGAAAGTTCTCGGGAGTACTGGCATACTCCTGTATTCCCGGTATTTGGCACTCCGAGGCAGGAGGACAATGAATTTGAGCCCGCCTTTATTTCCTACTGAGGTGAGACTGGCAGAAAAACCAACAAACAAAAAATAATGGGAGAATTTCAAAAATATGATTTGAAATATGAGTCTTTAGTTAGGCCAAATTTGAGAGCAAGAACTCTCATTTTTGTATTCCTGTGTCATAGAAGGCATTAATATAAATGCATATATGAGTACAACTATTTAGTGTAGAACAATGTGTGTAGAATTTTTAATATCCTTGGATTTTTGTTATATTTTAGCTGTAACTGTTTCACCAAACTTGGAGTTTGCTGCTTAAACTTTTTACACTGAGAATGGAGTATATTAATGTGTTGTTTGGGTAATTTTATGTTTTCAAATCATTCATTCTTTAAATGCTCATTGGTTGTGTTTTCTATGCATGAAACTCTGGTAGCTTGAAGGTTGAATGCCATCAAGAAAGTATTTCTTTAGTTTTGCTTATTTTTCCCTTCAGGGTAGTGAAGACAGAGGGAATAGAATAAAGTATATAGTGTATGTGAGAAGGGAGAGTGTAAACCCTGGCAAGTAGAACCACCCAAAAAGGTGGTGCTGTGTGAAGGCAGAGAATATGGAGTCAAGTTTAAACCAGTGGGCTCTCTTCTCCACTGGCAGGGAATGGGAATGGGAATGTAGGAAACAAGAAGAGGAAGCACCCCGTTATAACATTGTTTTAATTAATGGATTGCTTTTTATCACACCTATAGCTGTTTATAGAGTTTCTGCTTTTATTATGTAATCATCTCAGAAAAGCTTCCAATTTTGTGTAATAATTGTGTTGAGCTATAAGTTTCACTGATACAGGATTTTAGAATCTTGGAAAAAGTATACTGAATACAAAAGAAAGAAGTATGAAAGGAATGTAATTTGTTAATTGTAAAAATTATGTATCTTGAATAAGAAATTGAGAACTGTCAGGGTCCGAAGCCCCACTAATTCCTGAACTGATAAACAAAACCTGGTAAATCTAAAATAATTATGATTCTTTTAAAAAGTTATTTTATGTATTTGTATAATAAAGTAAGTTTTATTCTTAATAGATAACTAACTCTTAAACTTTGAAATTCCCTCTGAAAGTTCAACTTCTGCTGCAGAGTACATGAAAATGCAGTAGTTTGTATGGATCCATTTTGTGTGTTTCGGTTTTCTTCTCATGATATAGCAGAGCTTATCAGCAGCTGAGTAATGGTACTTAGTATGAACCTTGACATTTCTCTCCCTTATAGGCGTCTAACCAAGGAAAATGTGAAGCCTTCAGGAAGACAAATTGGCAAGTTGAGCCACAGCAATCCAACCATTTTGTTTGATTATGTACGTTTTGAAGTTAATATTTTAAGGCGTTTTCCTTAAATCAATACAAGTGGAAATGAAATGATGTAAATTTTAAGATGTTTTTGGAAAAAGCTGATGAAATGCCAATTTATGCTTAAAACAAAGCTTCATAATATTGATCAGTTTTCTAGTAATGTACAACAGAACTACTATATGTTTTAGAAACATCTGAATAGTGTTTCACTCTGATTCAGTTTTAACAGTGTTGTATTCTTTTTTTTTTTTGTTTTTTCAATACAGGATATCTTTGTATAGCCCTGGCTGTCCTGGAACTAGCTATTGTAGGCCAGACTGTCCTCAAACTCACAGAAATCTCCCTGCTTCTCTGCCCCGCAAGTGCTGGGATTAAAGGCGTATGCCACCACCGCCCGGCATTACCTATTTTTTTGAAATTATCATTATTGAAATTTTCATACAGTATATTTGGATCTTATTCTTTCCCCTCTCACAAGTCCTCTCAGATCCTTGCTACCTTCCTAGCCACCCAACATCATGTTTTTTTCTCTCTCACTTGGTAAAACAAAACACAAAAATCAACAAGACTAAAAATGTGTACCTGAAACAAAGAGCAAAGCGTCCATTTTAGAAAGACTAAGTAACATTTAAAACAGGAATAGTCTCTACCATTCCAAAATCCAAATTTAGACCTCTTGGAATTGTTTTCTAAATGGAAAATGTAGCCTTAGAAAAATGCTGTACAGAGCATTAATTGTAATATGTAATATGCTTTATTTATATTTATAAGTATATGCAAAATAGAAAAACCACTTTAATTGTATTATTTCTAATTTTGGATAAGTATGAATATTAATTAGCATATAAGTTTTTATTTACTTAATGCAACTTATTCTTTCTTGTTCTTCCAGATCTTGTCACAAATACAGAAATATGATAACTTGATAACACCTGTAGTAGATTCATTGAAATACCTCACTTCATTGAATTATGATGTTTTGGCCTGTATCCTTTCATGTGAAGCCATATATAGACATCATGTGTCCCTGTATTTAAATGCCGAATGTTTTAGTTATTCTTTCTGATTTCCTTAGGTAATGATCTAAGTTTGCTCCATTTGACTGATCAAACAAAGTATTAGAAGAGAAATTTTATGTGTATGTGTATGCATGCACATGTGTAAGAGCAGAGACCTTGTTTTCCCAAACATGTGGAATCAGGTGGAATGTCGCTTGTTAGAAGATGAGAAAGAGGGCAACAGAGAATCGATATACAATGAGTATAGTTATTTCTATTTCTCCCTCAAGATGTGGGGGTCTAAGGGTCTTTGTTACTGATGTGATATTTTTTTCTTAATGTGTGAAAGATTGTATTATTGAAGCTTTAGCTAATCCAGAAAAGGAGAAGATGAAGCATGATGACACAACCATCTCAAACTGGCTTCAGAGTAAGTGCTCTTCTTTTTTTAAGGCTCATAGTATTATTGGTGGTGCTAAGGAAGTGGTAATCGCCATCTTTTATTTGGTTACCCGGTGTTTTCCGTTTAGGGGCTTATTTCTCAAGTACTCTTGAGGATAATTGGCCACTCGGCTTGTTTTGTAAATTGTCTGAGACCTTGGGTCTGTATGGAGATTTATTAAGTACTTATTAACTTTCTTTACTCAAGAAACTACTTCTTACTATGATAGAATTTGAGGAAGCAATCTCTGGCCATACCAGCTTGAATGTATTAAGTGCCATCTGATCAGGGAAGCTAAGCAGGGTTGGGCTGGGTTAGTACGTAGATGGAAAAATTTAGGGGAGGCATTTGGGAGCTGACATTCCCTTTCTTTCTAACTTAGTGTTTTGAGAGGATGCACTCTTTCCTCTTGTAATGTATGTGAATCTGAATCTTTAGTGACTCCTATTGTCCTGTAAAGTTTGATTTTTCCTCTTAGAATATTGGGGACTGAATTTAGTCCCTCACACATACTAAGCAAGCATTCTACATTTACTTAGCCCATGAAATACTTAGTAAGTGCTACAAGTAAGTGCTTCAAGTCTTTTAGAATCAGGCCCTTACTAGTCTAGCACCCCACTCTACTTGTCAGTCTTTAATTCCATTAATACTGAAGTTTTGTGCCATTCATAGACCTTTTGTACCTTCTTTCCTCTACTTAGATACCCTTTCATGGTCATTCCTTTCATTCAGTTCATCTTCTGATTTCATCATCATTAGATTTCAAGCAAGAAGTCATTATTTTTGAAAACTCATTATTAGTGCAAACCATCCAGAAGTCTAATTTCCTAGTACTATCATAGAACCATATTTACCATATTCATTCCGTTTTCTGAATTTCTTATTGAACTCTAAGCTCCAAGGGCAGGACTATTTTGGTTTAATTATATAGGTGCTTAGCAAATAACTGTTAGATAAGTTCCAGACACTCATCCTCTTAGTCTTTCCTGGGGGTTTCCTCTCTCTTCTCTATAAGTGAAAGGAATTATTGGTTCAAATTGGTCTTTCTAGGCTGTGGAGATAGTTCAGCATTTAAGAGCATTGACTGCTCTTCCAGAGGACCTGGGTTCTAATCTCAGAATTGATGTGATGGTTCACAACCTTCTGTGACTCTATTTCTAGGGAGTCTGACACCAATTTCTGACCTTTATGGTTACTAGGCACACACATGGTACACAAACATACATGTAGGCAAGACCTTGATATGTATGAAGTAAAAATAAAAAGGTTTATGTCTGATTCTAGGAAAGTTGCTTGTTTCTTTTGTTGTCTATAACTGTAGCATGTTCTTAGATATAAACAGTCTGTTTTGACTCTGTTCTATGGGTGGGAATTTGGTTGTTTTGAGTTTGATTGGTATTCTACATGACTGAGTCCTAACTGATGGGTACATAGGTTGCATTATTGCCTAGTTAACCACCACCATCAAGTTATGTGATCCATCTCTTCAATTGTTTTGAGTTTGATTGGTATTCTACATGACTGAGTCCTAACTGATCAGGGTACATAGGTTGCATTATTGCCTAGTTAACCACCACCATCAAGTTATGTGATCCATCTCTTCAATTTGCCTCATCAGTAGGTTTATACTAACCTAAGGTATTATAAGAATTAAGATAATATGTTTAAATATGTATACTTAATAAACATTAGGTATTGGTATTGTAAAACTCCATTTAGTTTCATCAGTCAAAGCTGAATTCATATGGGACTGGAGAGATTGCTCAGTGGTTATGAGCGCTGGCTACTCTTCAAGAGTACAAGAGTTCCGAGCACCCACACGGCAGTCACAGTTACCCACACAGCATCTGTTCCAGGGATCTAATACACTCTTCTAGCTTGCTTAGGCAGCTGGTATGAACATGGCCACATACAAACATGCTAGAAAACGCAAACACACATGAAATAAATAAATCTTTAAAAATTTTTTCATACCTCATTTTATTTTAGAAATTGATTTTGTTGAAATTATACTAATACATTAATACTAATAAATTATAGTAATACATTTTGTTTACTTTTTATTTCATGTAGGTCTGGCTAGTTTCTGTGGTGCAGTGTTTCGTAAATACCCCATTGATCTTGCTGGTCTTCTTCAGTATGTAGCCAATCAATTAAAGGCAGGCAAAAGGTAAGTTATATGGATATGAAATTTAATAATTCAAGCACTTCTGGTGGATTTGGAATGTTGGCATTATTGTTACTTTGTCAGACTCATAGATTTTAACTGGAATGACTATTTGTATAATACATTTTTTAAGAGAGAGTCTCATTTGCAGTTCTGATTGTCCTCAAAATTCATACTTTTGTTTTCTCAACCTTTTAATTATTAGGCTTGGGTGTATATAGAATTAGCTTTTTTTGACACGGGATCTCACCATATAGCCCAGGTCATCCTAGAACTCACTTATGAAATCCAGACTGGCCTTGAATTCCTTCTTAGAACTCACTACGAAGTCTAGGCTGGCCTTAAACTCACAGTGGACTGCCTTTGCCTCCTGAATACTGGGATTAAAGAGTTGTTGCAAGGAGAGATGGGGGCCGCTTGTTTGTCCCAGCCGCCTGGCTAGTTTACACCCAAAATAACCACACAGAAACTGTATTAATTAAAACATGGCTTGGCCATTAGCTCTAACTTCTTTTTTTTTTTTTTAAATATTTATTTATTATGTATATAATATTCTGTCTGTGTGTATGCCAGCGGACCAGAAGAGGGCACCAGACCCCATTACAGATGGTTGTGAGCCACCATGTGGTTGCTGGGAATTGAACTCAGGACCTTTGGAAGAGCAGGCAGTGCTCTTAACCTCTGAGCCATCTCTCCAGCCCCTAGCTCTAACTTCTTATTGGCTAACTCTTACATACTAGTTTAACCCTATTATTCTGTGTATGGCCATGTGGCAGTGGCTTACCAGAGATTCTAACTAGTGTTCATTTTAGGCTGAGGATCCATGGCTTCTCTCTCTCTGCTTTCTTCCTCCCAGAATTCAGTTCTATCTTCTCTGTCCTATCAACTACTTGATAAGTTCCACCCTATCCACTAGGCCAAGGCAGTTTCTTTATTCATTAACCAGTGAAAGCAACACATAAACAGAAGGAACTGCTACACCAAAGAGTCATGTGCTACTATGCCTATCTATATATTGAATCTTAAATATAATTTAGAAATTATTACAGAGAGATTGTTTCTCTAGCGATATAATATTTGGCTACAGATAAAACACGTTAAAAGGACAGTTAACTTATTTTTACCATTAAGATTTTTGAGAACATGTTTAATAAGGAATATTAAATGTTCTTTTATGACAAAACATTACATTGTTGATTTTTTTTTTTACTACATTACACATTTGATAGAATGTTTCTTTAAGGGAGTATATAGTAAAAAATTACTTTTTGAATGTGAATTTAGTGATATGTAAGACTTACGTGATTTTTAACTTTCCTTTTTTTGTACATACTGTGGGGCCAGTGGCAATGCTTAGGCTTTGAATAAACAGCACCACTAGATTGATTATAATTAGATAACTATAGACACTTTCTGCTATAAAGTCAACAAAAAATAAAAGCTCTTTGGTGTTTCAAACAGGTGCTAAATTAATTTCCTACAGTGCTATTTTGGCTTTGGGAAAATTATAATATCTCGGTTTTGTTGGGACACTGTTGCTACCTTTGTAATCTCTGTCACTTCTGTATTTTACTTCTTTACTTCTACAAGCCATGAGAACACTAGTTTTAATCTATAATTTAGTTTGCTTTATTGTCAATACGTATTTGTGACCATTTAATTAAAACTGTTTTAATACATCTCAATGCTACATTGGTAGTTGTGTATTAGTTTGCATGAAACTGCCGGATTTGGGAAAGCATGACAAATTGAAAGGAATCCCCGATAAGAATATTAGAAAAGTATACCTTGTCCAATAATTTGTATACTCATAGGTGTGCTTTTACATTTGGAAAAATTATGTAATTAAAGAAAGTTATTGAAGTCACAAAGTGTTATTTTCATTGACAGTTCTGAATGTACATACCTAGCCAGGTGTTGTGGGAGATGCCTATAATTCCAGAACATCTAGGGGAGAAGCATGAATTTGAGGCTATAGTGAGATTATGTCTCAAAAAATGGATAACTGTTACCACATAGCTAGAACATGCTTAGTGTTTTTGCAAAATCTTTTACTTTAGGTTCAAGTACCACAGCTTGGCACTTTACTTTTTTCTTTCCTTCCTTACCCCCCTCTTTTCTAATTATATACCAGTATTGTAGAGCTGTATTCATTTTTCTCATTTGGAGTTTTAGTGAGATGGCTACCTACTGTAAGAAACTTATTGAGCATCATGAATTGGAGAAGGAAAATATTATTGGGGCAGCTGATGAAAATGAACTATGAACAATAGATTAAATATTAGAGTTACTCTAGTTGGTAATGGCTCTGTGCTAATGTGCATTCTTAAACATTTGAAGGAGCAAACGAGCATGGCTTAAATCATCTACTCTCCTGTTCATTCTGTAAAGTGTTCTGTGCTACTTTCTTGTCATTCTGACAAATTCCTGAAAGCAGCCATATGACACTGATTCTTTTCTACTCATTGTCAGAGGGTTCAGTCTGGAGGTAGCAACTATGATGTAAGGCAGAATATCACCACTTAAGGTGGTGTGGTTGGGCAGAACTATCACCTCTGGGAAGAGATGTGTGTGGGGAGAGGGAGGATGTGAGGAGAAGAAGGAGAGAAACAATACAACAGAAAGACACATAGAGGCAGACAGACAAAAGGCGTGAGAATGAGAGAGCAAGGGGTCAGGGACAAGATACTGCCCCTAAGAATATATCCCCAGGGACCTGTTTTCTCCAGCGAGGCCTCACCTAAAGTTTCAAGAATCTTCCAAAAATATTGCCACCATTGGGATCAAGGCCTTAACACATGAAATTTAGTAGGTGGGGAGGAAGGACAGGAAGTTTGGGTAAATAGTATCTGAATAGATTTCATATTACTTTTATTTTTTGTATCCTAGCCCCAAACTTCAAATTAATCCAGGTTAAAAAAAAATCAAAAGTAAACATGAAATATTTCTATTGTAGTACTAGAAGTGATATAAGTATTTCATTTAAAAAATAAAATAAAAAAGCAAGCCTTAGTGTTCCCTCTTGTTTTTTATGTTTAAATAAAGATTATCAGTATATTAATTATTTTGTATTTTTTATATTTGAAATTTTAACTGGTTTAATTTTTTTGTATTAGTTTTGACCTACTAATATTGAAAGAAGTGGTACAAAAAATGGCAGGAATCGAAATTACAGAGGAAATGACAACAGAGCAATTAGAGGCCATGACTGGTGGGGAGCAACTAAAGGCTGAGGTAAGAATTATTTTTCCTCTTTGTTGAACTTTGTTAAAATCAAATGTACTATGGTCCCACTATATCTATGGATTTGTTTTTCAAGATTTCTATTATCCACGGTTAACTACAATTCAAAATTAAAGAGAAAAGAATTATAAAAAAATAAATTATAATTTTTTTTAGTTTGAAGCCCATCCTGTGTAGAATAATGTAAATCTTTAGCCTTTCTTCTTGCTTACTTTGGTCCCATAAATTATCCTTTTGACCAGCATATCCATACTATACAAGCCATCTTGGGTTTTCATATTGGCTATGTGAATAGTAGTCTTAGTTATCAGTTGGCAGTACTGTAATATACTTGTATTCAAGTAACCTTTGCTTAAGTTTCCTAATTCTTCATCACTATGCCTAAATGGCATTGCATCTCATAAGAATGAATGCAATACAATAACATATTGGAGAGTGACTATGTTTGCATACTTTTATTGTATCATTCTGATTATTTTACTAATTGTTGATAATTACTTTCTGTGCCTAATTAGGCTTTGTCATAGGTATATGTGCATAAATAAAAGATAATATGTGTAGAATTTGGTACTATCTATTTATCCCCCTATGGATTGTAGAGCATGTTTCACACAAATGAGTAGACAATTCTATATGTGTGGTCATGGTATAGAATTCAAATAGTATGTAAGTTCCTAAAGCCTAATGTCAAGCCATATGTGTTCTTTCAAAACCACTGCTACCTTCTTTTTCTTGTTTTAGTTTTTTCAAAACAGGGTTTCTCTGTAGCTTTGGAACTTGTCCTGGAACTAGCTCTTCTAGGCCTGGCTGGCCTTGAGCTCACAGATAGCCACCTGCCTCTGACTCCTCAGTGCTAGGATTAAAGGTGTGCGCTGCCACCACTTGGCTACTGCTACTTTTCTTTTTTAAGAGCAAGGCCAGCCTGGTCTACAAGAGCTAGTTCTGGAACAGGCACCAAAGCTACAGAGAAACCCTGTCTCAAAAAAACAAAAAAAAAAAAATGGAGCTGTGATATACTAGTAACGGGATCTTTAAAGACTGAAAGTATAAAAGATAGTCACTCTAGAACCTGTCCTGAAACTTGCTTAGTTGACCAGGCTGGCCTCAAACAGAGATTCCTTTGTGTTGGCCTCCCAAGTGCTGGGTTTAAAGGCATACACAACCACTGCCTGTTTTTTTGAGAGTTTCCCTTGTAGCCCTAGCTGACTTCCAACTTGTATAGTTGAGGATGGTCTTGAACTCTGCATTCCAGGTGCTTGGATTGTAACTCCTAGGTCAGAAATTTTGTTTTTAATTTTTTTACAGTTTAGTTAACTTTATGTGCATTGGTGTGAAGGTGTCAGTTTCCCAGGAACTGGAGTTACAGAGTCATGTGGGTGCTGGGAATTGAACCCAGGTCTTCTGGAAGAATAGCCTGTGCTCTTAACTGCTGAGCCGTCACTCCAGCCCCTGGTCAGAAATGTTTTAAAGATTGTGTCTCAACTTTCTTCTATTTCTTTTTCCAGTGAGGCAATTTGGAGTACATTGCATATAGGCAGTAAATTTGTTTCTTCTGTTTGTATAGGGTGGTTATTTTGGCCAGATCAGAAACACTAAAAAATCTTCTCAGAGATTAAAGGATGCACTATTGGACCATGATCTTGCTCTTCCACTCTGTTTACTTATGGCTCAGCAGAGGAATGGAGTAATTTTTCAGGAGGGTGGAGAGAAACACTTGAAACTTGTTGGAAAGCTCTATGACCAGGTAAGCGAACAAAGCTTTGGTGTAGAGAGATTTTCTTAATCCTGATAAAATAGAGATTGTATTGTCCTTTGAAACGTATCATTTGTACATACCATATGAATGTGAAACATCTGTAATGTCAAATAGGATTTCCCTAAATGGGGCCTCTATTTCTGCATATTATGACATTTAAGAGATGGGTGTAGAAGAGGTTATGTGTAAGGTTTTCAGTTAATTAGATGTTCCGTCTTATGAAAGACCAGTATCAGATTGTTTGCTTCTTTTTTGATCTCTGGAAATCTGTAATTTCAGTTGCGGAAAAGTAGATATTATTTTTTACTTCTTAGTAATAAGATTGCTAATACTTAATATATTTTTGTGTGTAATATAATTCTATAAATAATGACAAAGGTGTTGACTTCTCATTATTTGTGCATATTGTTTTATAGGATTTTTAGATAAGTGTTTTGAGAGTCTCTTGGACAATCCTTGGTTAGCAACTAAAAGGGGGCTTTTCATACCCAGTGTTGGAGTTTTTGTTAATAGTCTGTAGCTCTTAAGGGCAGTATTGTCAGCTCAGATGATAAATTTTCAATAAACGATATAATTAAACATTGATTTGCATGTATTATGGGTATATTTATGTAGATAATTAATAGCATGATTCCTTATGACTTTTTAAGACATTCCTTTATTTGGCCCTCATTCCCTGTCCTTTTGTGTTTACTTTCCTCCCCGTCCTGAATTAAAGATCTACTTGTTCTCTCTAGTTCCCCCTTCAAGTCACTTGTATCCTATCATTTCTCTCTTGTTCCCCCCACCATAGTGGTCCCTTTTTACTTTCCTGATTTCTGCAGTTACTCCAGGTTTTATACTGAATATTTGTATAAATAAAATAAAGATGTAACTCAGGCTGGCCTTAAGCTTATGATTGCCCCCTGCTTCCTGAGTGTTGGGTTATATTATAGATATGTGTCATTGTGCCTAGACAGTGCATGTTCTCTCCCCCTTTTTTTAGGACCATATAGAAAACATATTTGACTAATATAAGTATATGAATATATAAGCTTTGTTTTAATTCAAAATTTTATTTGATATCTAGTAATTGTGCATGTTTATAAGGTACATTGCCATAATTCAGTTATGGTATCTAGATGTGTAAATGATGAAATTGGTAATTCCTTTTTTTATCTTTTATCATTGTCTTGAGAAATATTGAGCTCCTTTCTTCCAGACCTTTATATTTCACAAATTGCTATAAGCTGTAGCCAGTCTGTGCTGGCTGTACATAACTAGAACTTATTTATCCTATGTTAATAAATGTGCTTTGATATTAAAGATCCCCACATCTCCCTATCCCTTTTCCGGTGGCACTCTTAGCCTATAATAGCTACTCTTCCTCTCTTTTACTTTTGGCAAGTCAACATTATTATAGGCTTTATGTACAAGTGGGAATATGTGAAAATTGTCTTTCTGGCCCTCATGTATTTCACTGAACCCAGTGCTCTTCATTTCTGTCTCTGCCTGTACTGTTAAAAATCTGGATACTTAATTCCCAATCAAAATTTTGTCAAAATAATATACCTTAATCATTTGAAAAAGGGTTTATGTTGATTTTGTGAAATGTTAACATCTGTTTTTTTTTTTTTTGTCTTATTTTAATTTAGTGTCATGATACTCTAGTACAGTTTGGTGGGTTTTTAGCATCTAATCTGAGTACAGAAGATTACATAAAGCGAGTGCCTTCAATTGACGTGCTCTGTAATGAGTTTCATACACCTCACGATGCAGCATTTTTTCTGTCTAGGCCAATGTATGCACACCATATTTCGGTAAGTACTAACATCCTCATTGGCTTTCAAGAGTAATTCTAAATTCTTTCACAAATATTTTAGTTTTGGATACACTCTAATTTGATAAATTCAGATCTTCTCTCTTAGAGAATTACTCGTATTTTCTGTTTTTATTCTTGTCTCAGCAGTGAGCAGTACTGCTTCAAAAAATAGGTCTGTAGTAGGAGCTGTGGACTGCGTTCTTGCCACCCTGCTCCCAGCCGCCTGGCTAGCTTATGCCCCGAAATAACAACACACAAATTGTATTCATTTAAACACTGCCTGGTCCATTAGCTCTAGCTTCTTAATGGCTAATTCTTACATCTTGATTACCCATTTCTATTAATGTGTGTAGCACCCCAAGGTGCGCTTACCGGGAAGATTCTAGCCTATGTCCATCCTGGGTTGGAGCCTCATCGTGTCTGTCCCAGAGAGCAGAGCTATCAAGTCTGAGCTCACTTCCTCTTCCTCCCAGCATTCTGTTCTGTTTACTCCACCCACCTAAAGGCTGGCCTATCAAATGGGTCAAGGCAGTTTCTTTATTAGCCAATGACCTTCCTCCATCATAGGTCTTCCTGACTTCTTTCCCCATAGGGCTATAATCAATTCATGGAGATGCAGCATAGTCTCCATTTTCTGTTTACTTGGGTTCTGACCTTTCTGCTCTTTGTGTTTAGTTTTATACTGTTTGTGGTTTTTAACTGCAACATGGGGTGAAATGGTTTAAATCTGTCCTGTATGTAGTATTGGTCTCCTTCTCTTAAACTAAGATTCCCTCTTTATTCCCTGTAGGGATATGGGTTTGTAGCACAGGTCTCTAAAAAGACACTAAGGAGAAATGATAAGTTCATCTGATTATGTAATTGAGCATACTCTGTTAGTGTTTACTTTTGAACTGCTACGGTCTTATTTGATTTAATGACCATCTCAGTGCCATTATCCAGCAATTCCTGTCCTATATATTCTAAAGTGTTAATGGGAACAAGGGAGGCTTTTGTTTTCCTTTAGAATCTATCATTACAGAAAATTATATGCTGTCTATGTGTAGTTAATGTCTTGCATTCTTACCCTAACCACATCAGAGAAGTCTCACTTATAAAAACATAGGTCCTGATTTCTTGAAGAACTTAGGTGGAAGGATTGCTTTATTTATTTTGGGACTTTCATGTTGTTGCATTTTACTATTCTGAGACCTGGATGTCCTAATCAGTGTCAATGAATCCTAGCAAACAGGAATACCTGGTTGTTGTTGGCTGAGCTCTGGTCAGAAAATGGAAAAGATCATTCATACTTATGGCCTACTTTTTTTTTTTTTGCCATGAAAAATGTTGTCTTTTAGGAGTTGAAAAAAAATCTAATGAAAGACATGTTATTTAGGGTTTAGGAAGAAAGAAATATACAGTGGCATTTATATACTCCAGGCAGTAATAAATGTCTCCCAACTCACCCTATGTGGGTGACATGCCTCTTAGGAGAGGGAGTACCTCAGCAGCCTAGGGTGCAATTAGATGGGCATCTACCCCCCCCCCCCCAATTGACTTCTTAGATGAAATCCTCTCAGTGAGCCTCTGATGAATGTGGGAAAATGTATAAGAAAATGAGGAGAGGACCGAATGAATATAGGGCATACAGAGGACCCAAGAGTACTTCCAAGCACCTATGCTGGGAGAGTCTCAACCGCGCATAATTCTAGTTCCAGAGGATCTGCTGTCCTCTGCTCTCCACAGGTACCTATAAACATGCTACACAGACATTCTGTCTTTTGTCTGTCTCTCCCCTCCCCCACATACACACACAGAAAGACACAGTAAAAAATAATTTTTTTTTCTTTTCAAATGCTGAGAGAGAATAAGGGGTAACTGTATGTTCCCCTCCGTAAATTGGCTACCACAGGCCCCCTTGGAAATATTCAACCAGAAATGCTTAGATTCTTGTCCTGACAAAAAAACTTTTTAGACATAAATCAAAAGTAAAGTGGTACCCCTTAATTCTCTGTTTCACTGAAGATGTGAACCTAAGTGTTAATTTAATTTAGATAAGGGAAATTGGCATTGTAGATGAAGTATAACTATCTTTTTGATTAAGCCTATTTTTTGGACTAAATTCTAGTGGAAGAGCTACCAATAGAAGTCACAGATTCAGAAACACAGAAATAGGAAGCTTGGTGCTATTATATAGTCTTCTTATACATATAACTTAATTTTTACTTTTAATCATTGAGACTTAATCTTGAAACAGATTTGAAAGGGAGGTTTTGCTTGCTCCAGTTGTTCTAGAGATTTCCCAGTTAGGTAGTCAGATTGTCATTTGCAGGTCGTTTTAGCACTGTTTTGTCTCATGTCTCGTTAGAACCTTATCAGATGTCATTTTGCTCATTTAAATTCACATTAATTACCTTCAGCAAAATCTACTTTCTAAATTTAAAATCCTTTTTACCCTAGCTACTGTTCTTCTTGGTTTCTGATATAATTGGTACACTTTCCTATAGCTTGTGGGTTAGTAGCTTTATCAGTTCTGTAGTTTCAGTAGCTATCAGCATGTTCTCTAGCATGGGAGTAATCTACTTCTAGAACAGTCGCAGGATTCCTGGATTCTGCTGGACATATCATTGAATGTAATGGATATGATATTCTTTTAGTTCAGATGAGACTGTTACCTGTCAGTGTACAACTGAATCAAAATGTTTCATAGGTGATCGTCTGGTTTGGGGTTATAAGTTTAGCATGAACTGAATGATTTCAATGTTTTTCTAATATAAAGAAGCAACTGATTGTAGGACTTTTTGATGCCTAAATCAAGTAAAAATTTTTTGGCAAGAAGTATTTCATCATAAAATGGCTGAAAGACATGAGACAGTGTATTAATTTTCTTTGCTGCATTTGGCATATTTTATGAACTGATAATAATTATGTCAGTATCACTTCACTAGCAGATTCATTTTTTACCTCATGTAATTAAAAGTATAGCCTTCCTCCGATTCTCTCCTTAATTAGGACACGCCAGTCAGGACAAAAAACAAAAAAGGTAGCATCAATTCTCACATGATTTCAATTTAATTTACCACAGGTATGTATGGAAAATTTTATTTGGCTTGACAGTAGACTAAAGTAATTGGTTGCTTTCTCTGGAATATTGTCAGTTTCAGCATTGATGTCTTGCATTCTGGGGAACCCCTAAGTCTGGCAAAACTCAACATTTGGTCACTGAGGTGGTAGTCTCAGTAACTTTTCTTAAGGCAATCCAGCTTCTTGATACAAACCCTATTGCAGTTAGTTAGTAGGTCAAATTTTATTGAAAAAAAAAAACTAGTTAAGAACATGAAACTGAGGATTGGAACAGATTTTAGAGATAATTTATCTTGGAATAAGTGCTCTTGGTAAGAAACTAGAATTGCCATTACAGTTTTGTATAAGTATATATGATATGTTTTAACTTTTTCTCTCCAGTCAAAATACGATGAACTTAAAAAATCAGAAAAGGGAAGTAAACAGCAACATAAAGTCCATAAATACATTACATCATGTGAGATGGTGATGGCTCCTGTCCATGAAGCAGTGGTCTCCTTACATGTTTCCAAAGTCTGGGATGATATCAGCCCTCAGTTCTATGCTACATTTTGGTCATTGACAATGTATGACCTTGCAGTTCCACATACCAGCTATGAAAGAGAAGTCAATAAACTTAAAGTCCAGATGAAAGCAATTGATGACAATCAGGAAATGGTAGGTTTTATTATAGCAACACAAGTATAATTATGATATTTATGTATTATTGTCCGTGCTTTGCAATTATTTTAGTTCAATATTTTTGATTCTACAGTCTTGTTGATCTATAATATTTTAAATGAATTTAATGGTAACCCCTCAATGGATATAAATTATAATTAAGGAATAAAAAACATACATGCCTTTTCTAGTGAACACTCTCATAGCAATTTAAGGTGATTTGTTTGACTCCTATTTCAAGAGCAGGATAATTATTATCCATTTTATGTGTGTGTGTGTGTGTGTGTGTGCGTGCATAAGACCTTTTTTACTCTACTGAATGGACTTTTGATGTATTTGAAAAATGAGGTTAGTAACAAATTAGGCAGGTCCTGAAAATCAGGCAGAATAGTAAATACAGTATAATCTAGAGCTTGTTTAGACATCTCTTCTGGTGAATAACATGTAAAAATGGTACCTTAGAAAGATTATGAGAGTAATTTTAATAGCTATTTTGATAAGGGGAAGATTAGTCTAAGTCTAGAGACTGGTTGAGTGTCTTTTCTTTTTTTCTTTCTTTTTTTATTTTTTATTGAGAAAAAAAAAGTTTCCGCCTCCTCCCAGCCTCCCATTTCCCTCCCCCTCCTCCCGCCCTTCTCTCCCCCTCCCCCTACTCCTCTCCCCCTCCCTCTCCAGTCCAAAGAGCAGTCAGGGTTCCCTGCCCTGTGGAAAGTCCAAGGTCCTCCCCCCTCCATCCATGTCTAGGAAGGTGAACATCCAAACTGGCTAGGCTCCCACAAAGCCAGAACATGAAGTAGGGTCAAAACCCCGTGCCATTCTCCTTGGCTTCTCGTCAGCCCTCATTGTCTGCCATGTTCAGAGAGTCCGGTTTTATCCCATGCTTTTTCAGTCACAGTCCAGCTGGCCTTGATGAGCTCCCAATAGATCAGCCCCACTGTCTCAGTGGGTGGGTGCACCCCTCGTGGTCCTGACTTCCTTGCTCATGTTCTCCCTTCTTCTGCTCCTCATTGGGACCTTGGGAGCTCAGTCCGGTGATCCAGTGAGGGTCTCTGTCTCTATCTCCATCCATCGCCAGATAAAGGTTCTATGGTGATATGCAGGAACACGACAAGGCTGTCCACTCTCGCCATACCTCTTCAATATAGTGCTTGAAGTTCTAGCAATAGCAATAAGACAACATAAGGGGATCAAGGGGATTCGAATTGGAAAGGAAGAAGTTAAACTTTCGTTATTTGCAGATGATAT
>NW_026068046.1:2094387-2137117 GCF_014885135.2 Alexandromys fortis | reverse complement strand
GAGGATACCAGAAAATGGAAGGACCTCCCTTGCTCTTGGATTGGGAGGATCAACATAGTAAAAATGGCAATTCTACCAAAGGCAATTTATAGATTCAATGCAATTCCCATCAAGGTCCCATCAAAATTCTTCACAGATCTTGAGAGGACAATAATCAATTTTATATGGTTGCGTGTCTTTTGGGATACTTGGTTATGTGGTATTGAGAATATAGGTTATGCTAGAGACAGTGGCAATACATATGACTTGTAAATAAGTGAGATATTTGAATGAAGGGAAGTAAAAATGACTTCATTTTTGCTTCAGAATGAAGCACTGTTAGGAAGGTGACCTATTCAGAAGGTGTCTGAAGACTCTGATACTGATTTGGATGTGTTGGATGGAATATTCAGGCATCCCCACTATATAATCATGCTGAAGCAATTATAAAGTATAATCATTTTTCTCTTTAAAATCTTAATTACATGAAGGGAGACAATGTAGATACAGTTAAAAAATTATGTGACTTTACTTTGTAGCCTCCAAATAAAAAGAAAAAAGAGAAGGAGCGTTGCACGGCCCTTCAGGACAAACTTCTTGAAGAAGAAAAGAAGCAGATGGAACATGTTCAGAGAGTCCTCCAGAGATTGAAATTGGAAAAAGACAACTGGCTTTTAGCAAGTAAGTTGTTGGGATTATATATTCCTGCTGCTGCTAAGTTGCAAGAGCAAGCATTTCTAACTCTGGAGGTGTTCAAGTGATTATGTTCGTGTTCAGCACTGTTCAATGGTCCCTCCTTTAGTTATTCATTACAGCAGAATCAACTTCATGTGTTCACTAAAGTGACTGATGAGTTAGTTGGCTAGCAAACTAAAATTAGATTATAAAGATAATATTGGCAGTTTAGTATTCAAATTTTGTGTATAGAATCATATTTCTTGGAAATTATAGATAGAAAAATGTCCATAGAGTAAAAGTGATAATGAATATTTATCTGATAGTTTGATTTTATACCATTCTGTACACTACAGTAAAAGCCATGTTTGGTAGCCTTGAGGCACTTGAGGAAGATAATACATTTCTCTTTTATTTTTAGAGTCAACCAAAAATGAGACCATCACAAAATTTCTACAGCTGTGTATATTTCCTCGATGCATTTTTTCAGCAATAGATGCTGTTTACTGTGCTCGTTTTGTTGAATTGGTACATCAACAGAAAACTCCAAATTTTTCCACACTTCTTTGCTATGACCGAGTAAGTTCTTATTGCAGCATTTGAAACAAAATCTCACGTAAGGACAGCTAATTATTTATTATAAACTCTAGAGGTATTGTATATATGGTAGATACCATGATCCCTTTTCTGTTTGTTTTATTTTTTCGAGATAGGGTTTATCTATGTAACAACAGTCTGGCCTGTCCTGGACCTCAGTTTATAGACCAGGCTGGCCTTGATTGAACACACAGAGGCGGGCCTCTCTGCCTTCCCCCTCCTGAGTACTCGAATCTAAGGTGTGCATCACTGGTGCCCAGCTGAATGGCCTATCTTAAGAGCTAAATTCTTGACCTTGATTCCTAGCTTTAATTTTCAGCTATATGATCTTTCACAAGATATTTAACCTCTCTGTGCCTCAATCTTCCTATCTATGAAAAGGAACGTGCTTTGTAAGATTGATATGAGGCTTAAATATGTCACTATATATAAAAACCCCATGCAATGATATCATTACATTCAAGGTTAACCTTTCACTCAGAATTTGATTTTAATAATCTTTCATCTTTATAAATAGGTCTCTCCACTCTTAACTTTCTTTCTTAAAAAAAAAAAAACCTAAAGAAAACAACCTTCTACTCAAATCAAAGACTTCTTTTACTTTTTTTTTTGTGGGTTAGAAATATGTGTGTTATATCATGTCTGCTTTATATTCTAAATTTTATCACATTCACTTTTGCCTATTGTCTTTAATCTCAATCACAAATAGCTAAGTGTTCAAGAAGCTATTATGTAATCATAATAATAACCTTTTATTTTATCATTATCAACCAAATTCAGAAAACTTTACTTGGATGCTTTATGATTGATTGCTATTTTTCCACAGAACTTAGAGTCACCAAAAACTTCTACAGGTGTGAATATAAAAGGAGAAAGTACACTTTTTACTAAATTTATCTGTTTATTGTGATAGTCTTTTAATATTTTCAATCAGTTTGATTTTCTTTTTTAATCATTCTTCCTCTAGGTTTTTTCTGACATAATTTACACAGTTGCAAGCTGTACTGAAAATGAAGCTAGTCGGTATGGGAGATTTCTCTGCTGCATGTTAGAGACGGTGACCAGGTGGCATAGTGATAGAGCCACGTATGAAAAGGTACATGATTAATAAATGTTTATATTTTACCTGTGTGTGTATATAATAATTGACATTAGTCACTTCTAAAAGGATTCAGATACTTAAAACCGTAATTAACATATTATTTAAAAGTGGATTTAAAAAATTCTATTTCAACTTATTATCATTGTAAAATCTGAACATTTCTTTTACATCTGGTCACTTATCTGGTCTCATTCTTCTATTTTGTGAGATAAATTTTACCACTAAAAATGAGAAATTTATTTTTCCTTAGGAATGTGGAAATTATCCAGGATTTCTTACTATATTACGGGCAACTGGATTTGATGGTGGAAATAAAGCTGATCAATTAGATTATGAAAATTTTCGACATGTTGTACATAAGTGGCATTACAAATTAACCAAGGTAAAATAAAAAGTGGATATTTTTGAAAGGTAATTTTTTTTCCTCTTCATTCTGTATTTTATGATAATAGATCTTTAAATGTCTGTTATAGGCATCGGTGCATTGCCTTGAGACAGGCGAATATACTCACATCAGGAATATACTGATTGTGCTAACAAAAATACTTCCTTGGTACCCAAAAGTTCTGAATCTGGGTCAGGCTTTGGAAAGAAGAGTGAACAAAATATGCCAAGAAGAAAAAGAGAAGAGGCCAGATCTATATGCATTGGCTATGGGGTAACACAATTATACTTTAATGTGACTTATGAGACTAGATTATAGAAGGATTCTGAAGATCTGAAAATGTTTTACAATGTTGAAGTCTTATCTTCTGCTTTACTTCAGGAGATTATGGGAGATTTTGCGATCATGTTCCCACAGGCTGGTGAGAGTTGTCACTTCTGATTATCAACTTCCGGTTTATACTGGATGATAGCTTCAAAGGCCACATATAATAATAGTTCTTGAAATTGGGGAAATACAATTTTTTTCATAGTTACCACCTCTTGAGGATCAAAAAGAAAAAAGCTCTCTAATTATAGAATAAGTTTATTTTGAAAGGATAACTTTTAAGGTTTTAGAACACTCTAAAGACCTTGTAGAATATACTGAAAAATAGTACTTTATTTTCTAGAACCAAGTATCAGAGTGAATAATTTGCTAATTTTTGTTATACTAAACCCCATATTTGTGTTTTTTTTGATTTGTGTATGTGTATTTAAACACTTTATGCGACTTTCAGCTACTGGGGGCTGTTGAAATGTAGAAAGTCTCACATGATACCTGAAAATGAATTTCATCACAAAGATCCTCCTCCAAGGAATGCTGTTGCGAGTGTACAAAATGGGCCTGGTGGTGGGACTTCATCATCATCCCTAGGAAGTGCGTCTAAATCGGATGAAAGTGGTACTGAGGAGACTGGTATGCTTATTTGTAGACACTTATAAATAATATATTAAAATATTTTATCACATGATAATTACAGTGCAAGCTTCATATTGCTTTTTATTCTCTGGTTATGAGTATGTAACTATTAAATAACCAGCCTCCTGAGTTTTCTAATTATCTACTAATCATTTTGCTGTGAAGTCATAGTTTATGTTTACAGTTTGCTAACAAAAACCTTGTTTTTATTTTAGATAAACCAAGGGAGAGATCTCAATGTGGTACAAAAGCTGTTAATAAGGCTTCTGGTACCACACCAAAAGGGAATTCAAGCAATGGAAATAGTGGCTCTAACAGGTAAGAATGCTATGCCTTATGTCACAGTTCTAAATTCTCCCTCCCTTCCCCCCCCTCGTGTGTGTGTGTGTGTGTGTGTGCGTGTGCGTGTATGTGACTGATGGGTGTGTACTTACATTCATGTGTGTGCAAGTAGTCGCGCACACTTGCCACAAATGTGTGTGTTGTTCTAACCTCAGATGTTATTCCTTACCTTGTACCTTGTTTGAAATTGGATTCATTTTGCTGCCTATCCCAGGCCAGCTAGCTGGTGAGGTTTCAAAGATACTCTGTGTTCCATTTTACCACAGGAGCCAAATAGAATTACAGATGTGTAGCTAGAGGCTTTTCTGTGTCCTACCTAGTCCCACAGCTGCTTATAAAATAATCACTCAGAGGCTTAATATTAATTGTATTTGCTTAACTGGTGGCTCAGTCTTATTACTAGCTAGCTCTTATATCTATATAAACTCATTTTTATTAATTTTTCTGTATATTGCTATGTTGCCTGTGGTTTACAGGTGCTTACTTTGTCATCTTACTCCTCCCACTGCTGGGCCTCTCTCGATACTCTGTCTTTTTTCTCCCTGTATTTCTGCTTGGATTTTCCATCTAGATATATTCTGCCTTGTCATAGGCCAAAGGAGCTTTATTCATCAACCAATAAAAGCAACACATATTCGCTGTGTACAGAATGACATCCTACATCACAAATGAGTGATTTTGTTCTGCTCTTTATGCGAGTTCTGGAAAGTTAAGAACGGCAAGTGCTTTACAAACACGAGCCATCTCCCTAACTCCAAAATTCCCTCTTTTAAGAAAAATTACCTTTTGACTTAACATACAGAGTAAAGGGTTATATTGTATGCCTCATACTTGATTCTAATTTGCCCTCCAGTTCTCTCACTGTCTCTTATTAGTCACCTTATTTCCAAGTAATTTCCCTTGTGCTCTTATGTCACTTGTTGTATTCCATTATCTTCCTTTCTACCTCTTGTCCCTTTCTTAAGATGTGTTCTTTATTGGTCCCTTTTCTAGTTTCATGACATATATGATAATATTCATACTTTAACGTAGGTTCTACATATAAAACAAAACATTTTTTTGTCTTTTTGAGCCTGACTAATTTCAATTAAAGTAAATAATTCCAGTTGAATCCATTTTCTAGCAAATGCCATCGTTTCAGTTTTTATTTTGCCTGAATTAAATTTCATTTTGTATGTATACCACATTTTCTTTTCTGATGAATGTGTTGAGAGACACATACATAGGCTGGTTCCATTTATTATGGCTAGTGCTGCAGCAACCAAAATTGTGCAAGTATCTCCATGTTACATTAAATTATAGAGTACCCTGGATGCATATTCAGGAGTGGCATATATGAGATAGCATTCCTTCCATGTGTGCCTGCATGCCAGAAGGGGGCACCAGATCTCATTATAGATGGCCACCATGTGGTTGCGGGGAGTTGAACTCAGGACCTCTGGAAGAGCAGTCAGTGCTCTTAACCGCTGAGCCATCTCTCCATCCCAAGATAGTTTTAATACTTAAACTTGTACACTGACTTTTATAATGGCTGAACTAGTTAATGTTCCTAATAGTGATTAATAAGTGTTATTCACATTCTCACCAACTCTTGTTCCTGTTAATTTTTCTTGTTTACTGCTATTCTGATTGGTTCGTAGCAGTTTTAATTTTCTTTTTTTCTGATGGCAAAGTTGTTGAATACTTTTTCAAGTATTTATTGGCCATTTATATTTCTTTGAGCAGTTTATCAACTCATTTATTTATCAACCTGTTTATTAGATAAATTTTGAAGAGTTAATTTGCTGTTCATTATTCTAATTATCAATCTTGTATCTGATACATAATTGACAATGCTTCCCCCCCATTTTGTATGCTGTCTATTTACTGTGATGATTGTTTCCTTAGCTGTGCACACACAGAATTTCAAGTTATCTTATTATTTGTCAATTCTTGGTTAGTGTTCTAGTTCTTGGAAATGTTTTTCCTATATTTTACTTTCACAGTTCAAAAGTTTCAACTCATACATTCAGGTGTTTGCTCACTTTGAATTGATTTTGAGTAGAATAAGTAATAAAGATCCAGTTTCAACCTTTACACATGACCATCGCGTTTCCCCACTGCTGTGTGTCGCAGATACTGTCTTTTTTTCCAGTATATGCTTATGATATTTTTGGTGTAAATTAGATGATTGTAGCCTGTGTATATTTACTTCTTACTCCTATATTCTATACCAATGACCTATATTGATCTACATGTTTGTTTTTCTGCCAGTAGCATGCCATCTTTGTTGGCTATGACTCTATATAGTATATTTTGGGATCAGGTATTATGATACTTCTAGTATCGCTTTTTTTGTTAATTAATTAGGCTATTCTAGGTCTTCTGTATTTCTCTTATCAGTTTTAGATGTATGTGTTGGGTTGTGTGTGTCTTCCTTTAATTCTATGAAGAATTCATTTGAATTTTTATGGGGATTGTGTTGAATATGTAGATCAGTTTGGGTAATAGAAGCCATTTTCACAATAATGATTATCCCAATCCATAAGCATGGGGTTTAATTTTTTTTTCAAAATTTTATTGCATGGTCAAGGCAGTTTCATTTTTAAATTTTATTTATTATTGAAAATGTATTTTTTCATACTGTATAATCTGATTACATTTTCACCTATCCCAGCTTCTTTCAGATCTTCCTTACATCCCCACCCACCCAATTTCACATCCTTTCTTACTCCTTCCCATTAGAAAGCAGACATATAAAAAAGCAATAATGTTAAAATTAGATAAAATGGAAGCAACAAATCCTGAATAGGTCAGTGTCTTAAATTTGTCTCTTTATTTCACATTGTCTTTTATTTCCTCAGGATTGTTTCTAAGTATTTTTTTTTCTTTCAAGTTATTGTGGATGATTTCTTCCTCAGAATTTTCATCCTTATTAAGTAGATCTTTGTATCCTGTTAATTTGCTGAGTGTGCTATTAGATATGAGATTTTCTGGCATAGCCTTCTGGGTCTTCTAAGAATAGTCACATTTGCAAATCACGGTGATTTGAATTTTTTTTCTTTTCTGTTATCTCTTTCATTTCACTTTCTTGCCCCAATGCTCTAGCTAAGATTTTAAGCACTATATTTAATGATTAGAGAGGGTATATTCTGTCTTCTTTCTGATTTTAAGGGCCTTTGAATGTTTGTTATATATTCCCTGTATTTCTAGTTTCCTAAGAGCTTTTAAAAATGTTTTGGTCAGAACCTTTTTTTTTTTTACAGCTATTAACATAATCTTGTGTTTTCTAACCCCAAGTCTGTCCATCTTCTGTATTACATTTCTTGAATCATTCTTGCATCCCTAGGATGAAACCAGTTTGCTCATGGTGCATGACTTTAGTGTCTTTTTGGATTCTGTGTACAAGAATTTAAGATTTTTTGCATTTTGGGCTAGAGAGATGGCTCAGCAAGGTTTAGAATACTAACTGCTCTTCCAGGTTTAATTCTTAGACCCACATGGCAGCTTAAAACCATTTGTAAGTCTAGTTCCAGCGGGATCTTATGTCTTCTTTTGGCCCCTGTGGATACCAGGCATTTATGTCATACACAGGTAAACACGAAACAGACATACATGCAAGGAAATGCAAATAAATGAAAGTTAAAAAAAATACTTTTACACTCACTTATCGGGGAATTGGTCGTAATTTTGTGCTTTGTTCGTGTCTTTCTTCAGTTTGAGTATAAGGGTAATATTGGCATCATAGAAATGAGATTGATCGTGTTCTTTTACTTTTATTTTATGGAACAGTTTAAGACAGTTCTGTAAAGGTTTGGTAGAATTTATTCATCAGTCTGAATAGTTCTGGGCTTTTCTTTGTTGGAAGACTTTTAATAACAGCTATCTCATTGCTTGTTATGGGTCTATTTAAGTTTGTTATATTTCCTTGATTTAATTTTGATACGTTATATGTATCTAGGGAATTTATTTTTTCTAGATTTTTTTTAAGTTTTATTCTCTGATACTGGAATCAACAGTAAAATCACCATTTTCATCTCTGATTTTTATTAACTTGAATTTTCTGTTTTGACTAGTTTGGCTAGATATTTAGCAAATTTTTCAAAGAACAACTCTGATCAATTGATTCTGTATATTGTTCTTTAGTCTATTTCATGAATTTTGCCCTGACCTCAATTATTCTTGCTTTTGATTGCTTTGGGGTTTGCCTTGTTTTTTTTTTTGCATCTTTTTATTATTATTATTATTATTAATACAAATTTTCACCTCGTCCCCTCCTACCATTACCCTCCCCCTCCCTCTCCAGTCCAAAGAGCAGTCAAGGTTCCCTGCCTGTGGGAAGTCCAAGGTCCATCCAGGCTCCTTGTTCTTGTTTTACTACATCATTAGACTATTTGAGGTGTTTCGGTCTTCAAGTATTTGTGTAGTTTCTGGATTTTCTCTTGCTATTGATTTCTAGTTATATTCCACCATGATCTAATGAGATAGAAAAATCCTTTCAGTATTGTATTTCTTAGGACATATTTGTGGTCCTGTTTCTGTTTGATGAAATATTCTCCAGATTATCTCCTAAGTCCATTTGCTCTTTGGTGTGTTTTAACTCTGCAATTTCTTTCTTTGGAGTATGAATGACATATCTAAAGTTGACAGTGGAATGTCAAAATGATCTACTGTTACTCTATCAAGACCAGTGTAATGTGTACAGACATTAATGTTTTGTGAAATTTGTAGCCCCAACATACAGTTCATATGGTTTATGACATTACATATTTTTGATTCATTCATATATAGCTATATTATATAACTACTCCAATTTTATTTATTTATTTATTTATTTATTTATTAATTAAAGATTTCTGCCTCCTCCCCGCCACCACCTCCCAACTATTCCAATTTTTTATTTGAATTCTACTTTGTTAACCACCAGAAGAACTATGCCAGCTTAAGTTTGGCTTTTATTCACTGGGTAGATTGACTTTTATCTTTTGAGTCTCACTCTGTAGGTATTCCTAGCAGTGATACGTGTTTCTTGAAGACAATAAATAATTGTGTCTTTTACTCTGTACTTTTCAGGTAACCTTTATCTTTCTGAGGGTTTCTCTTAATTTTACAATATTTTAAGATGTGTTTTGGTACCTTTGTGAGTTTATGAATGTCTTTATCTCCTTTTTAAAAAAATTTTTTTGAATAGAGTCTACTTTTTATTCTGGCTTCTTCAGCATATCATTTTACCTGAAAGTTCCTAGATTCTTCTGTATGGTATAATTTTACCTGGAAGTCCCCTAGATATTGAGTGGAAGGGTAAGCAGTTGTAACTGAGCAGTACAAAAGTCATGTATACTGGACTTTGAAACTTTGGTACTCCAATTTTGACAATTGACTTATTATTAATTGTTTATATTGTTACATTTTGCTTAACAACCTGATTTCTCATTCTGAGATACAGGATATGATGGTAAAGTTTTGAGACATTTTATGATACAGTGCTTGTTTTAGACAATTTGAGTAACGCTTATATTAATACAAGAAAATATTAGAGTAATTTTGAAAGTAGTCTATACAGCTTAGGAGTCTATTTACTGAAATCTCCTTTTTTGGTTTGTTGAATGTGTTTTTGGTCATTACTTTCTTATTCTTGAAGATTGTGATTATATACAAAATAATCTAATATGGCATTATAATTATTTTTATTAATTAATTTAAAAATATTTTCTCATTTTACCTACCAATCTGAGTTTCCAGTCTCTCCCTTTCTCCCACTCCCTCCACTTCTCTCAGACTACCTCATCCACTCCTTAGAGAGGGTAAGGCTTCCAGTGGGAAGTCAATAAAGTCTAGCACATCACTTTGAGGCAGGACTAAGGCCATCCCCACTATGTCTAGGCTGAACAAGTTATCCCTCTAAAGAGAATGAGCTTCAAAAAGTCAGTTCAAGCAGTAGGGATAAATCCTGGTCCCACTGCCAGTGTCCCCACAGACTGCCCCAGCCATGCAACTGTCACCCACATTCAGAGGGCTTAATTTGATCCTATGCTTGGTTCCCCTGCTGTCAGGCTAGAGTTAGTGAGCTCCCATTAGTTCAGGTAAGCCATCATGGTCTTTACCTCTGTGCTCATATTATCGCTTCTCCCTCTCTTTGACTGGACTTTGGGAGCTCAGCCCAGTGCTTCCCTGTGGATCTCTGCATCTGCTTCCATCAGTGCTGGATGAAAGTTCTATGATCACAGTTAAGGTAGTCATCAATCTGACTACAGGGCAAGGCCAGTTCGGGCACCCTCTCCACTGTTGCTCAGGGTTTTAGATGGATCATCCTTGTGAATTCCTGGGAATTTCCCTAGTTTCAGATTTCTTGCTAGCCCCCATAGTGGCTCCCTCAATCAAGATATCTTTCCTTGTTCTCCCTCTCTGTACTTCCCCCTTTTCAACCATTCCTTCCCTCACGTTCTCCTCCTTTCTTCCTTCTCACCTCCTCCTCCTCTTTCTCCATCCCTTCTGCCCCCACCCCAACACTCCCAATTTTTTTCAGCAGATCTTAACTATTTCCCCTTCCCAGAGGGATCCATGTATGTTTCTCTTAGGAGTCTCCTTATTACCTAGCTTCTCTAGGGTCGTGGACTATAGGCTTTATGTCTAATGTCGAGTAAGTACATGCCATGTTTATCTTTAAGGGTCTGGGTTATCTCACTCAGGATGGATTTTTCTAGTTCCATCCATTTGCATGCAAATTTCAAGATGTCGTTTTTTACCCCTGAGTAGTACTTCATTGTGTAAATGTACCACATTTTCTTTATCCATTCTTTGGTTGAGGGACATCTGGATTGTTTCCAGGTTCTGGCTATGACAAATAATGCTTCTATAAACATAGTTGAGCAAATATTCTTGTAGTATAATTGAGCATCCTTTGGGTATATGCCCAAGAGTGGTATTGCTGAGTCTAGAGGGAGGTAGATTCCCAATTTTCTGAAAAATTGACATACTGATTACCAAAGTGGCTGCACAAGTTTGCACTCTCACCAGCAATGCAGGAATGTTCCCCTTTTTCCATATCCTCTCCAGCATAAGCTATCATCAGTATTTTTTTTAACTTAACCATTCTGAAAAGTGTAAGGTGGTATATCAGAGTTGTTTTGCTTTGCATTTTCTTGATGGCTAAGGATGTTGAGCAGTTCCTTCAGTGTCTTTCTGCCATTTGAGATTCTGCTGTTGAGAATTCTCTATTTCAAGCTGTGTCCCATTTCTTAATTGGATTATTTTGTATTTTGATATCTAGTTTCTTGTCTTGAGTTCTTTATATATTTTTGTAGGTCAGTCCTCTGATGTGGGGTTGGTGAAGATTTGTTCACATTCAGTAGGCTGCCGTTTTTGTCTTATTGACTGTGTCCTTTGCCTTGCAGAAGCTTCTCAGTTTCAGGAGGTCCCATTTATTTATTGTTGCTCTCAGTGTCTGTGCTACTAGGATTATATTTCAGAAGTGGTCTCCTGTGCCTATGAGTTCAAGGCCATTTCCCAATTCCTCTTCTATTAGGTTCAGTGTGGTCAGATTTATATCGAGGTCTTTAATCTAACTGGACTTGAGTTGTGCATGGGGATAGGTATGGAGCAAAAAGACAACAAAAGGAAATCGAGGGGATACAAATTTGAAAGAAAGAAGTCAAACTTTCACTATTTGCAGATGATTTGATAGTATATATAAGTAACCCCCAAAATTCAATGAGAATTCTATAAGAAGAATTTTTATTCTTCGACATGTTGACATCCAGTTATGCCAGCACCATTTGCTGAAGATGTTGTCTTTTTATTGTGTAATTTTAGTTTCTTTGTCAAAAATCAGGTGTTCATAGGTAGTGTGGATTAATATTTGGGTCTTTGATTTGATTCCATTGGCCAACCTCTCTGTTTTTATGCCAATACCAAGCAGTTTTTTTTTTTCTTCTTTAGCTCTGTAATAGAGCTCGATGGCAGGGATGGTGATGCCTCCAGAATTTCCTTTATTGTACAGGATTGTTTTGGCTATCCTGGGTTTTTTGTTTTTCCATATGAAGTTGATTATTGTTCTCTTAAGGTCTGTGAAGAATTGTGTTGGGATTATGATGGGGATTGCATTGAATCTGTAGATTGCTTTTGGTAGGATTGTCATTTTTATTATGTTGATCTTAGCTATTCAAGAGCATGGGAGATCTTTCCGTTTTCTTGTATCTTCAGTTCTTGTCGTACAGGCTTTCAGTTCTTTGGTTAATGTTACCCAAAGATATTTTGTCATTTGTGACTATTGTGAAGGATGATGCTTCTCTGATTTGTTTTCTCAGTTTTCTTTATCATTTGTATATAGGAGGGCTACTGAGTTTTTTTGAGTTGATCTTGTCTCCTGCCACATTACTAAAGGTGTTTTTTTCAGCTGTAGGAGTTCCCTCATAGAATGTTGGGAGTCACTTATATATACTATCATATCATCTGCAAATAGTAAAAGTTTGACTTCTTTCTTTCAAATTTGTATCCTCTTGATTTCCTTTTGTTGTCTTTTTGCTCTAGCTAGAACTTTAAGTACTATGTTGAATAGATATATAGAGAGTGTAACAGCCTTGTTTTATTCCTGATTTTAGTGGAATCACTTTGAGTTTCTCTCCATTTAATTTGACGTTTGCTGTTGGCATGCTGTATATTGCTTTTATTATGTTTAGGTATGTTTCTTGTATCCCTGATCTTCCCAAGACCTTTATCCTGAAGGGGTGTCTTAAAGGCTTCTTAAAGGCTTTTTCAGCATCTAATGAGATGATCATACTTTTTTTTTCTTTCAGTATATTTATATGTTGGATTACATTGATAGGGTTTTGTATGTTGAACCATCCCTGCATCTCTAGGATGAAGCTGACTTGATCGTGGTGGATGATTTTTTTTTTTTGATGTTTTCTTGGATTCAGTTTTCCAGTGTTTTATTGAGTAGTTTTGCATCAATTTTCATGGGGGAGATTGGTCTGTAATGCTCTTTGTTAGTTGAATCTTTGTGTTTCTTTGGGGTTTGCTAGCGTGAGGTTATCTGTAGCCTTTGTTTTCATGGGTACTTCCTTGGGTTGGAGTTTTCCTTCTAGTACTTTCTGTAGGACTGGGTTTGATGATAGGTATTGTTTAAATCTGGTTTTGTCATGGCATATCTTGTTTTCTCTATAGATGGTGATTGAAAGCTTTGCTGGGTATAGTAGTCTGGGCTTGCATCTGTGGTCTTTTAGTGTTTGCAGCACATCTGTCCAGGACCTTCTGACTTTCATTGAGAATTTGGGTGTAATTCTGATAGGTTTGCCTTTATGTGTTACTTGGCCTTTTTCCTTTACGGCTCTTAATATTTTTTTATGCTGTATGTTTAGTGTTTTGATTATATGGCATGGGGACTTTTTTTTGGTCCAGTCTATTTGGTGTTCTGTAAGCTTCTTGTACCTTCATAGGCATATCCTTCTTTAGGTTGGGAAAGTTTTATTCTATGATTCTGTTGAATTTATTTTCTGTGCCTTTGAACTGGTGTTCTTCTTCTATGCCTGTTTTCTTTAGGTTTGGTCTTCTCATAGTGTCCCAGATTTCCTGGATCTTTTGTGTGAAGAATTTGTTGGCTTTAACATTTTCTTCAATTGACCAATGAATCTATTTCCTCTATCATATCTTCAGTGCCTGAGATTCTCTCTTCTGTCTCTTGTCTGTTGGTTATGCTGTAGTTTCTGTTTATTTACCCAGATTTTCCATTTCCAGAATTCCTTTGGTTTGTGGTTTCTTTATTGCCTCTATGTCAGTTTTTAAGTCTTGCTTCTTCTTTTTGATTTTTTTTGGGGGGCTTCCTTTAAGAGATTTATTTATTGATTTCTTCCATTTTTTTTGTCTTTTCCTCCATTTCTTTGAGGGAATTTTTTATTTCCTCTTTAAGGGTCTCTATCATTTTCATGAAGTTATATTTAAGGTCTTTTTTTCTGCTTCCTCTGGGTTAGGATGTTGTTCAGGTCTTCCTACTGTATGACCACTGGATCCTGGTGTTGCGATGTTGCTTTTTTAGCTTGTTGAATGTATCTTTGCATTGGTACTCACCCTTCTCTTCCTCCAATTGGTGCAGTCAGTGTCTTTGCCTCTTGGTTCAATCCTTGCAGTTGGTGTCTGTCTCAGGGATCCTCTCTTGGACTTGTAGTTTCTGGTTGTGTCTTGGGGACTTGCTCTTTGTTTGCTCTGTGTAGTCACTGTCTGTGTCTCAGGGAGCCTTTGAGATCTTTGGGGGTGGAGTGGGACTTGTTGATTACAAGGTTCCTTAGATGGGGTTTGTTGGAGCAGCCTGCCTGCAGGAGGCTTGCCTGGTGGCTGCTAGTCCAGCTGAGGTATTGGGGCGGGGTTGGGGTTTTGGTCCAGAGCTGAGGGCCTAGAGACTGGGCTGTTCAGCAGGGGAGCTTGTCACTCACTTCTTGGTCCATTCTGTGCAGTTGCAGTCTGTGCCTTAGCTGCAGAGGTTGTTGGGTGGGGGGGATGGATGGATGGATGGATGTGTTTAGGGGTGGAGTGAGACTTGTAGGTTACAGGGTCTGATGGGTGGGGGTTGTTGGAGCAGCCTGGTCAGCTAGTAAAGCTGAGGCGGGTGGGGGAGGGGCCCAGGATTTTGCCCAGGCGTTCTAGGGCCTAGAGCTGGGCTGTCCAGCTGGGGAGCTGATCACTTATCTCTTGGTCCTCTCTGTGCAGTTGCAGCCTGATGACTTATGATTTTTAATCATTATTTCAATCAAGTATTCATGAATATGTATTATTTCATGTAAAGAAGTACTTCCTTATCCTGAAGCTGCTTTTTATCTTTCTTAGAGTTCCTCTTAGTGTCACAGCATTTTTTTATGTCGATAGAGACCGTTTATTTTTTCATTTTATTTGTTTGCTTTTTGAAACATGATTTCTCTGTGTGACAGCCCTGGCTATCTTGGAACTTTCTTTTTAGACCAGGCTTTCCTTGAACTCACAGAGGTCCACCTTTCACTGCCTCTTTAAGTGCTGAGATTAAAGGCCACTATACCCAGCTCCTTTATGATTTTAGATATGGAATATATTTGATGATTATTTGCCTTTTTTTTATTCTTAAGCAACAAAGCTGTTAAGGAAAATGACAAAGAAAAAGTAAAAGAGAAAGAAAAAGAGAAAAAAGAAAAGACTCCAGCTACAACTCCAGAGGCCAGGGTACTTGGTAAAGATAATAAAGAAAAACCAAAGGAAGAGCGGCCAAATAAAGATGAAAAAGCAAGAGAGACAAAGGAAAGAACACCTAAGTCTGACAAAGAGAAAGAAAAATTCAAGAAGGAAGAAAAAGCAAAAGATGAGAAATTCAAGACCACCATTCCCAGCATAGAATCAAAATCTACTCAAGAAAGAGAAAGAGAAAAGGAGCCATCCAGAGAAAGAGATGTATCGAAGGAAATGAAGTCAAAGGAAAATGTTAAAGGAGGAGAAAAAACACCAGTTTCAGGGTCCTTGAAGTCACCTGTTCCCAGATCAGATCTCTCAGAGCCTGAAAGGGGCAAGTATACCTTTTTTATATTTCTGTACTTTTGCTCTAATTATGCTTGTTGGTTGTCTCATTGCCTTGATAAGTTAGTGATTTTGCTAGTGCAACAAATGCTTGATCTTAAAAGTTGTTCACTTTTTGAAGTGTTTGGAACGACTAGAAATGTCCCTTTTTCTGACTATTTCTTTTTGTCCAAACAGAACAAAAACGCCGCAAAATTGATACCCATCCTTCTCCATCACATTCCTCCACAGTAAAGGTTAGTATAGCCTGAGGAAGGCAGCATCCGTATTAGGCTCACCTGTTTGGAATACCAATGTTCTGACTTCGTTCAAGTCTTGTGCCAAGTATTCACTGGAGCCACTGGAGGTTTTATATTGAATTAGAAAATGAAATTTTTCTGTATTGGTGGACTAATTTTTCCTATTGAGTATTTTTATTATAAAAATGTTAGAACTTCAAGGACCTAGCACTAATTTTATTGTGTTTCAAAGTGCAAGAGAAATTTTACCCAGAAGTGCCTCACTGCTTTAAGCAGTCCTTTTTGGAGCGCAATGGTAGCTACAAGCAAACGAATGTTTTCAGCAGAATGAAGCTATTTTTCGGCATAAATATTGAAGATTATATAGCACTGAAGACTTCCTGAATGATACACGATAAACAAGATACCTCTGAATTCATCAAGCTTCTTGATGAGCATCATTCCGGTGTGCCTTCTAAGAAGGAGTCTTGAAAGGAGTTCCATTTTAAAGTCTCCTTGGTGATCAGTTCTCCTGTAGTTGTGTTTATTCAGTGAGCATGCAGCTTCTGTTGTATCTTCCCTTGGAGGTTTGTTTATACCCATTGGGTTCCCAACAAGTTGAACCTTGCGTTACGATAAGAGCAGATGTGGCATCCAGTCCTACCACCCAGCAAAGAGAAACCCCAGGCATTCAACTGCAGCACAAAATCGTGGGTGTAGCCTTCTTGAAGACTCAGGGTAGCCATTCCTTGCTCCATATTTAATTTTAATTCTAAAATCATCTAATTTCATGGAATCTTTGAATTTGCAGTACGTTGAACTTTTCAAACTGTAAGTTAATTACTTCTTCATCCAGAGCACCGTGGTGTAATAATATAATTGGTTTATTTTTCTTCTTCTTTTTAAACTTTTTTTCCTTGTGAGAGGCATGTGATTCAGTAATCATGATACTTTGCAACAAAATATTGATTCCTGTTTTATAAACTATTTTTGCTTATATGCCACTGAATTTTGTAGCTAGATTAAAATGTTTATACTTATTGGAGTTATAAATGGATAAAATTTGAAAATCTTCTAATTAGAGAATAACAATGACAATATTAGTGAAATTTCTTCCATGGTGACCTCCATTGCTTTCACTTTTGGTGGAGAAAAAATGTTTTGCCTTTTTAAAGCTTCTTAATTACTTTAAGCTTAATATAAAATCTGTGGCATTGACATTTATTTTTAACTTTCAATCAGAAGAAAATTTAAATATTTTATATTTATAAATTTTTAGCATTATAATTCCATTATATGGTTTTGTTCTTTGTTTTTATTGCTGATATTCATATTGATAATGATTTTTTGGAATTTATCCTCACAAGAAATAGCTGGTTTATTTCCAGGTTACAGACATACTTCCCAAAGTTCCTCTGGGTTCTGAGAACTATGCCAGCTCACCTGTCATCTCCATTCATTTTCTACAGGACAGTCTCATCGATCTCAAGGAATCTTCAGCAAAGGTTTGAGTCTTTTAAAATCATGCCTAAGTATACCAGAAATTCTTAACTTCTTTTAAGTTAGTAGGTGCCACCACCCTAGTAAATTTTGTATGCTAGGATTGGTGGGAGAGAGCATTCTCTTTCTTTATGTAGAATCACCTTATAAATTCTTACCACAAACAACAACCATAAAAGCACAGATAACAATGGTCCTTTTAGAGACATTGTTAGATGTGTGATGTTGTAGTAATTTTATATATTCTTGCTTGCTGTATTATGTATTTTTTATGCTTTAAAATCTGGAAATTTGATAAGATTTGGGAAATGGAGAGTTACTGATTTGTTCGGGATGGGTGGTAGGTAGGCTTACATAGCTTTCACAGAACAAACTTGTCAGTTTTCTTACTTTGTTTATAGATAACTCAGAAAAACAAAATAATTTGCTGCACTCATAGCTTTTAAAAACTAAATCCATCTCAATCCATGAATTTCTTTATGTGTCCTTCTGCTGAAGTATCCTTTTAGTAGCTGTGGCATAAGACCAGGAGTTAGAGTAAATATAAAATAATCTTTCTTTTGGAAGTGAGTACTCAATTTGATGGCTATGTTTAAATGTCAGTATTAATTCTTTGCTTTTTTATACTACTCTCTTGGGTATTCTGATCCTTAAAAACAGTGTGCAGTTTGTGTATTTTTATGGAGTTCATTTTGGTATTATATTTGAATTGTCTATTTTTCATGTCATTGTGTCTTATTATAAAATCTGTACCCTTTTCTACTTTATGTCTTCTACTTATATGCTAAGTATGATTTTTTACTTATGCACCATTTTGAAATGGCCATATAATTTTATTTTTAGATGAAATGCCTGTAGATTCTGAGCAAAAAATTACTAGTTATTTAATGGTTTAGATAGCCAAAATGCCTGTGTCCTAAATATATGGCATTGTTTTTAATATAACCTATTATTTGAAAGATTATCCACTATGTTATGAGTATTTTGTTTTAAAGTAAAACCTTTTTATTGACTATCATAAAAACGTACTGCAGTATAGTAGGTCTTTGCAGTCAGTTTGAGATTGTATTTGTCAGTTTTACCAATCAGTTTCTTGTGTGGGCTATTTTATATCCATGGGCTTGTAATAGTCTTAATTTTTTAGCATTTTTTATTAAGATATATGTAGAATTGGTTTGAAACCTGATGCTAAGATTAATTAGATTTTCTTGTCGGTGATGAAGATTATGATTTCTTGCATTTGTCGTCAAGATTATGTTTTGTCATTTTTGCATATCTAGATAATATATATGGTCTCATCTCATGCTTTTAATAGTACAATGAGTTAAATAGGGCAGATAGTAGTGTCTTTTTGACAAATGAGAGATTGAACTATTCCCAATGGCACACAATTTGTCATTACTGAAAATGTGAGTTAAAATCAAGGTTTCCTGTTCTCAACATCCATCTCAATAATAGCTGTACAGATTTCCTAGTGTCTTTAGTGAGTTTATATTATTTTCTAAATGTGGCAATTGAAGTCAGTTTAGTTAATATTATTCTTTTTTTTTAATATTCTTAAATGTGGCAATTGAGGTCAATTTATCAACATTTTCATGCAGGAAGATTTTTGTGGGCATTTGAAATTCAATAGATTATTTCACATGGAACCAGAAAAATTTGAAAGTGGCATATACTATGCAATTAAAACTTAGAGACTCATTTTGTTTTTCAGATCCTTAGGTTAGCATGGGATCTTAGAGTAAGGTTTAGTCACTCAACAAATACTTTAAATGAACTCTTAAAGCCTTTGGTAAGCAATCCAAAGTAGTGTTTTTGTATAGTAGCTGATTTTATAATTTTGAATGTATAAAAAAATCTAAATGCATTTGAATGGTTTGATATAAAAATTTTCCTGGACTTTGAGCAGTCTTTATACCCTCACTGTTTCTGGGACAGCTTCTACTTCTAGAGGTTTTGCTGTAAGATACGTGTCTCTCTTTCCTGTTACCTTGTTACTTGTACATATAAAATTGTTTCCTTGATTTTATTTTGATATTTTTAGGTTATTATTTGCCCCCAGAATTTTCTTTCTTAATACTTATTGGGTATTTTTACTTTCTAATCCATAGTAAAGTAATACATGAATTTAATATTTTAATGAGATTAAATGATGACTAACCTAAAATAGAACTCATATGTTTTCTCGGCCCACCTTCCAATCCAGTTTCCACCTCCCATATTTCTGCTGGTGATCAGTTGTGCTTTGGTGTAACAATATTAGCAGCTACGTATAGTGACGAGTCTAACCAGGCCTTGATTTTGAAAGTTGGCTAAATTCCTTTATTAGATATTAATGGTCTCAATATAAGGAAATAAAATCAAACTAGGAAAAAAATCCTATGTTATTACCTCCAGAGTGTTCTAACACATCTTTAACTTTATTTGACAACTATGTATTAAACATTCTTCATATGTACTAGCCTCTAAGAAGCATAAAAAGTGTAAAAAGCATCTAGTTCTTCTGGACTAGAAGCAATTAAGTACAGAAATAAGTCACTTGAGATTCATAAGGAAAGCCCATTACAGAAATGGCAGATGAATAAAACGAAGAGTCCACTAGGAAGTGAATTGCAGAGCCGAGAGATAGTTTAGTTGCTGATTGCTTTCAAGCTATCTTAGAAAAACAAAGAATTTTAAGATAAATGTAATTATTCATTCTTAAAAGGTAAAAGGGATGAAAGTTAGGGACTGTTGATAGCCATAGAACATTAGGTTGCTGTATGGTAGGATACATTTTGAAGATTATACAGTGTGCTTAAGATGCCTAAAAAAGACATATGAATTCCACTTATATTAGGTGATGAGAAACTATGCTTTGTAGAAAAAGGTGTTTTGGTCACACTTATTAGAAAGGCAGAGAGGAGGAAATGAATTGGCATATTTCTAAACTTAGAATTTCTGATTGTATATCAGTTTAACTATTTGTCATTTTATGTGAACAGTGAAGGATTTGAGTATTAATGCCAGAAGTCCCAGAGAAGTTTCTCAATTCCTGACAGTACAGATTTAAGTAGGCATGGATAAAAATGTTGTTTGGGTGGGGGGAATGAGGGTACTCTTGTAGTAGGAGAAATGAAGCAGCACTTTCTTAAAGAGATTGTTGAGTGTCTCAGTAATATATTATTGAGTTTGTCTCATCTAATTCATACATAATATTAAAATGCAGGAAAAGATGTGAATAGATTTCACAATTAGAAAAATCTTAAGTGTCATTTAAAGCATATTCAGCAAGAGAGTCTTTTAGATAGTCTTTTCTTCGAGACAGGGTTTCGCTGTGGCTTTGGAGCCTGTCCTGGAACTAGCTCTGTAGACCAGGCTGGTCTTGAACTCACAGAGATCTGCCTGCCTCTGCCTCCCGAGTTTTTATGACCATGGGTTATTCTCTTAATCCTGTTATTGATAAACACTGTTTTCAGTCATTCTTCAACTTTTAAACATTATTTTAAAAGAATGGACTTACTAGTAAAATTGCTTTGATAATATTTCTCAGGCAACTGAATTAAAAATGTTTGGTAGTGTTGAAAGAATAAGTGTTTAACCTTTAAATTGATAGTCCTTTCTTGCATTTTTTCAATTATTAAAGGATTTATTACTGTAAAATATTTTACCTTTCATTTACTATTCTATTTCTTCTTAGGGTATATCTAGAATTATGTAGCTACATTATGAGTTCTATTTATCATTCTTTGAACATATCAAATGAAACATCAACTTGTACCCAATTATACATGCCATAAAGTTAGGGATTTGATTATTTTCTGACTTCTTCCTAAACATTTTCTTTTATAGTTGTTTTCCATATTTCCAACTCCCATAAGTAGGATTTTTCTCTCATTTATACTCAAATATACCATTTATACTCAAATATACCTTTATATCTGGCTATTTTATCACCAATAGACCTTTTCACAGAGAATAATTTTTATATCACTTTTCAGTCTTTCAAGTAGTTTAGTCACCCTCAGCTTACCTGATGCTTGATTTCCTGAGCTATTTAGAACCAGTAAGTTAGAATTTACTGTTGTGATTATTTGATAAAGCTGCAGTGCTTTCAGTTTAGAGACTATGCATCAGTCTTTATATGTATAAACAATATTTGAGATAATCACTGCCTGGTTTATCCCTAGTAAAATCGTGGCTAGATTTTATTTGTACCTTTTTGTCCCCTGTTGACTGATGTTTCTGTCCTGCCTGGTCTCGCAGTTGTTCAGTCCCAAAGAAACACACAGAGGCCTACATTAATTATAAACTGATTGGCCCATTAGCTCAGGCTTCTTATTAACTCTTATAACTTATATTACCCCATACTTCTTGTCTGTGTTAGCTATGTGGCTTGGTACCTTTATCGGCTAGGCAATCACATCTTGCTTGCTCTGTGTCTGGGTGATGACTTCAGACTGAAACTTCCCTCTTCCCAAAATTCTCATTGTTCCACCTCTACTTCCTGCCTGCCTACTGGCCAATCAGCATTTATTTAAAATACAAGTGACAGGGTACAGACTATGTCCCACAGCAGCCCCCTGTCATTGACTCCCTATTATTAGATGATTAGACCTTCAAATATTCATGATTGCATAGGGATTTGTGTTTTATCTTTTTTATAGCAGAAAAGTCCAGTTGCTGTTTTTCACATATCAACGCTTATAGACTAGAAGGACATGGAGAATGCTGGCTTGTGAATTTACTATGAAATGTCAGTTGAGCTAATAGTGAATTGGGTAAAAATGAGAATCTTTATAGGGCCCAGGAATAAAGCCTTTATATATGCATCACATTCTTTTATTTAAGCTCTGATAAAACAGGCCGATAACTAGTTCTGACTATATATAATTACCTATTATCTTTCATTTAATAAACGAAGATACCGAAGGCTGTCAATACTGGAAAACTAATAATCTTTAGTAATATTGCCTTAATTTTAACAGCTCTACATTAATCATACTCCTCCACCACTGTCCAAGAGTAAGGAGAGAGAAATGGACAAGAAAGATTTGGACAAGTCAAGGGAAAGATCCAGAGAAAGAGAGAAAAAAGATGAAAAGGACAGGAAAGAGCGGAAAAGGGTTTGTAATTTTTCAAAATTAGCTTGGAACGCCTTTTTCATGTATATTAATGTATTTTCTGCTTTTAAAAAATACTGCTTTATTCCATAGCAGTCTCTTTCAAGTTTTAACTGGTATAGTCACCCTAAAGTGTGTTTGCATTTTCTACACTAATAAGGAACTTCAGCTTAGCAATCTCTTTCATGCCATTTTACCAAATATGTGGTACTACAAATATCCTCCAAAGCTAGTTAGTGGTGTCTTTCTTGTATAAAAATACTTCAAAACAGAACAGCACAAATCAAAAACCATAACCCTTGATCAATGTAGTTCACAATTCTTGGTTCTAGGATCACTCAAACAATGACCGTGAAGTGCCACCGGACATAACAAAGAGGCGGAAAGAGGAAAATGGAACAAGTAGGTAGACTTACTGATACCTTGGAAGCAATCCTCAGAGTGAATTGGAAAAGCCTTTCATTATTCTCTTTTGTAATTTTAGTGGGGGTTTCAAAACACAAAAGTGAGAGTCCATGTGAATCTCAATATCCAAATGAGAAAGACAAAGAAAAAAATAAGTCAAAATCTTCAGGCAAAGAAAAAGGCAGTAGTGATTCGTTTAAATCTGAGAAGATGGATAAAATCTCCTCTGGTGGCAAAAAGGTAAATTAGGAACACAAAAGAACTGTATAGTTTTTGGAAACATGTATTTTACTATTTTTTGAGAATGTCATATATAAATACTGTATTTATATCATTTCTACCCCATGCTACTGACTTCCAGTCTTCCTGTGTCTTTTCTAAACACCCTCTACACTTCATTACTTCTTTATTATTGTTACACCTATATATGTACCTATAAATAAAACCTGCTGAGTCCTTTAAATGCTGTTCATATGCATATGTGTTTAGGCTGACTACTTGTGATTGGATAACATATCAGAGGCCTTTTCCTTTGAGAAGACTGATTGTCTTGCTCTCTCAAAGCAACCATTAATTACATGTGGCTCTTAGGGTCTTGTGAGGAAAATACTCACTCTTATAAATTTAGAGCCTCGGTGTATGTATGTATATTCCTGCCAGATAATCATTTGCTAATTATTTTGAATGGGAGTAGAAGGCTTGGGAGTGGGCAGGTACTCTGATTGCGAAATTGGAGATTCATCAGTCCGAAATTACTGTGAAGTTAGAATTAGTGTGCTTCTGAAGTTCTTTTTCTCTCCATTTTACTCTGTCCACTTCAGTTATTTATGTTTACTTCTACACAGTTCTTTTAGTTTCTCTTTATTTGTGAGATATGCCTATGCATGTATAAAGTGCGTTGTTATATACTGATTAATACTCAAATCTCAATCATGTTCCATAGAATAACTGATAAGCCACTACTAAGTTGTTTGTAAACTGTTTACATAGCATTACTGTAAATGTTAAAAATGTGTAGTGTACTTACATTTTTTAAATGTTTTAGAAAAGTTAATAGTGGATAATTTAATTCTGTAGGCTTCCAAAAAGAAGGCTGTTTCTTTTCATTGCTTTTCAGTTGACATAATGAAAGTCCTCAGTTCTCAGCCTCTGGGTTGTAGCCCATTTGGCACACCTCTGTCTCCAAAAACGTTTACATTAAGATTCATAACAGTAGTAAAATTAGTTATGAAGTAGCAACAAAAATAATTTTATAGTTGGGGGAATCACTACAACATGAACTATATTAAAAGGTCACACAACATTAGGAAGGTTAAAAACCATTGAATTAATTTTCAATATTGTACACTTGGTGTTTGTTTGGTTCCAAAACATTATAATTGTCCCAAAGGGGACCCATGGGCTCATGATACATTCATTTCCCACTTTGCCTTCCCCAGTCCTTGGCAACTACTAATCTGCTTTCTGTCTCTGTGGAGTTGCCTATTTTTAATGTTTCATGTAAGAATTATAAAATAATATAGCCTTTTGTGTCTGCCTTTTAAGAATGATTTTGAAGTTCTTCTTCCATATTGTAGTATCTGCCATTACTTAATCTCTTCTTATGACTAAATAATGTTTCATTATATGAACATACCACATTTGTTGGTGGATTTTTGAGACATGACTTCCCTTTGTATCCCAAGCTGTCTTGGAGTTTCCTTAATATCTTGGCCTAGCCTTAAACTTGCAGTTCTCCTGCCCCAGCCTCTCTAGTGCTAAGATTACAGGTGTAAGCTACCACACCCAGCCAGCTGTTGAATTTTTAGAATGTTGCCACTTTTTGGTTATTATGAAAAATGTTGCTGTGACCATTTGTGTGTTAATATAAAATAATTCATTTGACTATCTTCAATGTTCTTAGGATATATATATATAATTAGATAATTTTGTTTAGCTTTTTTGAATTGCAGCCAAGCTTTTCCACAGTGGCTGTATAGTTTGCAGTCCTACTAGCAATATATGAGGGTGCAATTTCTACATATCCTTGTCAACATTGGCTACTTTTTATTTTTAGTTTAATCATAGGCATCCTAGTGAATGTGAGTAGTAATTCATTGTGGTTTTGATTTGCATTTGCTCAGTTGACTAATGATATCAACTATCTGTCTTTCTATGTATCACTATATCTTTGGAGAAATGTCTTCACATTCTTTCAGTGTTTTCAAAATGAATTTTCTTTTATGACATTCACTTTTAAAAGTTCTTTTGCCATTTTGGATACTTGACTGCAATACATCTTTTGCAAATACCATTTTCTGTTCTTTCCTGTAGTATATGACTACTTTTTTCTTTAGTTCAGTATTCCTACTTTTTCTTTTGTTACATGTGGTTTTCATGTCAATTTTAAGCAGATTTTTGGAGAAAAATATGACTGGTGTATGAACAAAGGGAATTTCAAGCTGTTTTTAAGAAACGTATTTTTATTTTTTTGCTTCCCCAACTAATTTCATCATTCCTTATAGGAATCCAGGCATGATAAAGAAAAGATAGAAAAGAAAGAGAAACGGGATAGTTCAGGAGGAAAGGAAGAGAAGAAACAATATCCTTTTCATTTTTATATTTCACTATAATAGAAGTTTGATACTGTTCATATTTCGAATTAAACCTTTTTTTGTATGTGGTCTATATATGCAGTAGCTTAGTAGTTTTAAAGTGAAATTTGTACTTAACCTTCAATGTATGATCTGAAAACAAGAGATTTGATCTTCTGGACTTTAAAAATAATTTTGTAGTGCACTGAGATGTTTTATGGTACAAGTTTTATAAGCTCTGTGTATTTTTGTTGTTATTATCCCTTTGTATTGTTACTATGAGAAAAAAGAGGAATAGTGAATCCCTTGGGCTGTGGAGCATGGTGACCACATCAGCAGAATGATATGACACTTAAGTTGAGCTCCTAGAATTTGAGTTAGTAGACCAATGAGAGCCAATTAATTAGACTTAGAAGCCTAAGGGGTTAAACCAAAAGTAGGACACTATTCTTCCCTGCCCCAACGTTGTTTTCTCTTAATTTGTCATCTACTCATAAGTCCTCTGACAAGCACAGATAATGAACACTTTCAACCAAGGTGAGTATACTCTCCCTTCCTTTTTATTTAGAGATAACACCTAAACGAGGCCTGAAAATGGTAAAGGAATTCTTTTTGCAGGATACAGTTACTTGATATTTACCTGAATATAATGACAAAGTCTTTTGTGTATAGATATAAAATTTGTAGTTATTTTTAAACTTTAAGCTTGTTTTCACTTTAAGCTTGCTGGTTAGTCACACTTAAAAAAGAATCAAGATATAGTTGAGAGCATCTGTCTATCTCTTCGCCACATAGTCCCACCTTTTCTGGATAATTATGTTTTTAAAGCACCATTAGCCCAAAAAGTGATGGTGATATTTGTACTTTATAGGTGAAGAAATCAAAACTCTGAAAGATTGAAGCAGGTCACAGATACATTAGAAAATGAAGTTGACACTTAAAAGGGCAGGACTTTAGTGTTTTCTCTTCTTTGGGCCTTTAAGTTTTTGTGCCTTTCTTTCTGCCGCTGTCCATGTTTTGCAAAGTTAGATACTAAGTTCTGGACTTTTGGCTGTATTTTAAATAGGCAAATTTGTTTTCAAGGCGATGCATTTGCTTTGTGTGATACATAAAAGTTATATGCTCACCATCATGGACAGACTGTTCATATTCCTAATATAACTTATTTTTTGTTGAAGACTTAAAGTCAGCATCTGAATGGTTACTCTTCATGTTTGAAGATTATTGATACAGAATGATTTGTCTCTTCCATTAATGATTCCAGACAGATATAGCTGAAGTTGACTTTGCTTTTTATAGTTCATTTTTTTTACTTCCATTGTAATGGTCACTTCTTATTAATATTACACATATATCCACTATTTATAACTTATCTCTAATTTGAGCTGCTTTTAATCGTTAACGGAAGAAGATATATAACAAACCTTACTTAGGGTTGTTTAAGGGTGAGAAATGTCTGGAGGGCAATTCACTATAACGGTTTGGTTTAGGATGTGGGTTTTGTCATATTTATTTTAGTTGCAATGCAGGAATTTGAGGTTATCTGATAAATGACCTAAGGAAAGGTATGTTTTTTTTCTGCCCTGTTTCTCCTTGTTTATTATCCAAATAGTAGAGCAGGATAAGCAGTAGTACAAAAAATTTAGCATTTAGTAGTTTTTTCTCTTATTCCTCAAGGCCCTGGCTGACCTTGAACTTAATATGTAGACCAGACTGGCCTTGAAATCACAGAAATTTACCTGCCTCTGCCTCCTGAGTGTTGGGATTAAAAATATATACCACCCCACCTGGCTAATAGCCTTCTCTTACTTTTTGATTAGGAAGATTGTAGAAAAAAATAGTATTACTCAGTCTTCTAGGCATCCTTCCTACTGTCTCCCCTGGGGAACCATTATATATATATATTAGTTTATATACAGTATATATTCTATATATACCATATATTGTTTTTATTCTAATATTAACCTTTCTTAAAAATTATTTATATTTCATGTTTATTTGTGGTTTTGCCTGCATGTATGTCCAGATGAGTGTATCAGATCCTCTGGAACTAGAGATACAGACAGCTGTGAGCTGCCATATGGGTGCTGGAAATTGAACCTGGGTCATCTGGAAGAGCAGCCAGTGCTCTTAACCACTGAACCATCTCTGTAGTCCCTTTCTTTTAATTTGAAATTCTTATTTAACATGCTGCATCTCTATTAAGATTCTGTGAAGTTTTTGTTAGGAATGGATCAACCATAGTCACTGACAACTTTCACTGTGATTTTTTTTTTTTTTTGGTTTTTTGAGACAAGGTTTCTCTGTAGCTTTGGGGCCTGTCCTGGAACTAGCTCTTGTAGACCAGGCTGGCCTCGAACTCACAGAGATCCGCCTGCCTCTGTCTCCCAGTGCTGGGATTAAAGGCGTGCGCCGCCACCGCCCGGCTTCACTGTGACTCTTTATGTATCTATTTTCTCTCAGAATCTCAGTTTGCCTTTTTAGACATGAAACTTTTAATACAGATTTCTATGAGTTATTCTTATACTGGCCATGAAATATCCCTTGTACCAAAAGGTGGGGTCTGTAGGACTGGACAGGACTAAGTGTTTGACATCTTGAAGTAAATCTTCTTGAACAGGATAACCATTTACAGATATATTTATTTTCTTGACAATTTTGTCACACATGCTTTCTTCTGGGGCAGACTCTTACTCTTGGGAGGCTGTGATTGATTTTCTTCTTCTGATTATTTTCTGGCTGCCTCTGTGTTTGGCTTTGTTCTGTGATTGGGCAAGCTATTCTTTCTTTTGGATCAGGAATCTCATTTTCTATGGTACTGTTGTCTATCTGCAAGGTGAATCTAAATCTGCTTTTCTTGTTCCCCTGTTAACTTGTTTCCTGTACAGAAAGGAGAGCTGCTGACACATCACATTGTCATTATTTTATCCTATCACTGATTTAAGATTTTCTTGTTGGTATTTAGAATAGTTGTTTCAGGGGAGATGGTCAAGAAATTACTCTGCTTTGTTGTACCTGTCATCCCAAGTACAGACATATTACAATGATCACATTAGAATCGAGAATTTATAAATATATATGTATATATATATGAATATGATTTAGATTATGTTCATTTCAAAGTCTCTTGTCCTGGTCCCTACTCTTAGCTCCAAAATTCTTCTGTTTTGTTTTTTTACCTGCAAAATCTTTCTCCAAATTCTTCCTCTCCTTGATTTATTGCTTTGGATAACTAGTTGCTTTTGTCTTAACATTTTGTTTTACTTTAATCTTTAAAAGTCCTTGCCTGAAGCTCAGGATGTAGCCCAGTGGTAGACTGTTTTTCTAGCAATGCAAGGTCCTAGGTTCAGTCCCCAACCCCAAAGTGCAGGAAACAAACAAACCAAAAACTCATACTCATTAAATCATTATCTAACAACTATCCTATGACTTCTGAATTGCTACTTGGTATATGTGACTGTTGGGGGAAGCTTCTTGTTCGTTTCCCGGCTGCCTAGGCTCTTGAAATAATCACACAAAAACTGTATTAATTAAATCACTGCTTGGCCCATTAGCTCTAGTTTCTTATTGGGTAATTCTTACATCTTAATTTAGCCCATTTCTATTAATCTGTTTATCACCACATGGCAGTGGCTTACCAGGTAAAATTTCCACCGTCTGTCTCCTGTAGCTCCATGGCTTCTTCCCGACTTTACCCTTTTTCCTCCCACCATTCAGTTCCGTTTTCCCTGCCTACCTAAGCTTAGCCATATCAACAGACCAAGGCAGTTTTCTTTATTCATTAATGGTAATTATAGCACATAGAGGGGACTCCCACATCACATTTCTATTAATCTGTGTATCGCTGTGTGATTGACTTACTGGCAAGCCTCAGGCGGTGGCTCCATGGTTTCTCCTCACTCCTCCTCCTTTCTTCCAGCATTCAATTTAGTTTTCTCCACCTAGCTCTATTCTGCCCTATCACAGGCCAAAGCAGCTTCTTTATTCATGGTTCAGGTTGTTTCCATTATATCCTTAGTTTTAATTTCTGTTCTAGCCTCCCCTCCTTATAGTTTGACTTGGAAAACTAGTCTCTTAAGATCTCACAAGTTTCTAACTTTAGGAACACATTGTCATTCTAAGGCATAGTCTAAATGTGGTAGTAATCCTTATGAGGAAATAAAGTATTTGATGGAGTTTATCCCTTAGGATCTAGTCAGTACTGGTTCCCACATATGTATAAGTATACAACATAATCCACATGCCTAGATTGCAACTTTACCCATTTTTCTAATAAAATAACCAATTATTTTCATCTGATATTTATGCAGTCTAGTACCTGGAAATCTGTGTATAGTAGTAGTAACCACAATGTGGAATGATTTAATCAATGAAAACATTGGTGAAAAACACTATTGGAAGAAAAAAAGACTTTGTCCTGCTATCAAACAAGTTTAATTATGTATACTGTTTGATAGAAGTGAAAACATACTAATGACTGTTTTATATCTTTGAGGATATTTCTTGAGAACAAATTTGGCTTTTATTTTTGTTTGAGTTTATATATAGCAATCATTTAATATGTACAAAACTTTTGTTAAGGAGATTGGAGTGATAGATACTCCAGTAGATATTTATCCAATAGATAGTTTCTCCTGGTTAAATTTATACTTTTGAAAATTCTAGTTGTGGGTTTTGTGAACCAATACTCAAAGGTACTAAGTTATTGAAGCCAGAAAGAATTTTGTACTTCCTTGCTTTTTCTCTTCAGGTAGACACATACTATTTTCTTTTGTGTTTTAAATATCTTGACATTGAGATAAAGGGTTCCTGCCCCATTTGTCCATTGTGTGACTATCCTCTCTGTACATTTTTTTTTATTCTGACACGCAACCCTGTGTACAATTAGGTTTTGGTTTGAAAGATTCTCAAGTTTAAGTTGGTGTTACATTTTATCTACACAGAACATTCCAGGATCTGTGTTTGTTGTGAAAGTTCCTAAGGGCACTTGTAGGTGTAATACTAGATTAGAATGCCTGTCCCCATGTCTTTTCCCTCCTAACTTTTTCTTTGTGATTGTTCCTTTGATATTCTAAATGTCAACTTTCTCCTTGTATGTGATTCAGCTTTGGACAAGGAGAGGGATAAGCACTGAGGGAAAATCATGATAACTTCACACGATAGTAAATCCAGTCAACACATTGCTGTGGTGGTACCTCCTTTGAGGTAGACACTTAACCATGAGTTAAATATTATTTGGGCAGGCTTGTATTTTACAATTTCCCTTAAATTTTTCATTATTATCAAAAAGTCTATTTTATAAAATGTGTGAGCTCTGAATCAGGTAAAAAGAATTGAGTACATTTAGATAATTACCAATATAAAATGATGTTTATATATATATTCTATTTTCAGCAGAATGGAAGGCCACTTTTGATTTGATTTGATTTGATTGTGTTCTATATGGTAGTAAGTACAGTTTATAGCTCCAAAAGAGTACATGTGTATGATGGAGGACAGTGGGTTGAACTGAGCCTGCAGTACAAAATGATTTGTTTTTAGTTACGAACATGAATTTTTATTCTCTGATTCTCTTTACAATATACAATACTTGCGGTCTTTTAATACTAGATCTACATTGAATTAATGTTGGTATATGATTTACTAAAGAACATGGTTTATATTACTCTCAGTTTGTACTGTTAAGCACATATTGTCAATAGTATTAACTCAGAGTTTCAACCTGTCAAATTTGAGCATTGGGAACCCAAGAGAGTTAAATATGGACTTTAATTTAGCCGTGACTAGAATATCCACTTTCTTCAAAATCTTCTGCCAGATAAATAGATTGATGGATCTTTAAAGACTTGAATAGATAACTCTAGATTTAGATGTAAATGCCCCATGTAATTAAATTATATTGATAATATAAATATCCTGACCAATGTTGATAATGAACAACATGGCCAGAGGAGAGGGCCATAGCCAGTCATCAATTAACGTTACAATGTATCCGTGATGTGGTGTACATAACAGGCGTGGGTGATGATTTTGTTGACCAGCCTAGAACAGTCAAGAAAATGATTTTGAGAAATACCAACAAAATAACTGAAAAAGATAGGTATCAGTGACCCTTTAGGTTTATGAGCTAATCTTGCTTATTTATAATCGTTAAAGTGGCATATATTTATAGCATTGTTTAGAAATAAACTTAGTAGAACATTGCAGAAGATTGACATCAGCTAAATGTTGAGAATAAAATTGTAAATGCATGGAGGACAGATTCCTGAAATCCGAGTTTGGTGCTGTTCCATCACGATGTCTTCTTGTTTTAGGATTTTTGAGACAGGGACTCAATTTCGTAGCTCAGGCTAGCCTGGAATTCCATATACCTCAGGCTTGAATCTAACCCATGGTGATCCTCCTCTCATGTTCTCAAATGCTAGGGTTGTAGGTATGCTTGATAGTTCATTGAGCTTAGAAGTGAATTTCAAGTTGTTACCCCCAAACGTTGTCGCTATTGAATAAGTGGACACTGTTGAGATGTTTGTTTTCATCCAGTATCTTCCTTGTACTTGCTGATTTGTCATTCCAGGGTGTGGACAGACCCCTAAGCTGAACGTCTCCCCAAGGAGGATGCCAAAGCTCCATGAGTCACTCTCAGAATAATATCTCCCATATTTAAGAGCTTCTGGTGCTGTCCATTTTATGGGAATCTGCTTTAAGTCAGAAGATGCATACACACCACCATCCTTTTGATGAGACATTCCAAAGTCGCTGATTTTCAGAACATTATTTTCACCTGCAGGCAATTTCTTGGAGCAAGGTCTCTGTGCGTACAATTTTTACTTGAGATATGCCATCCAGAAGCAGCATCTAATGAAAAATTCACTAACTGACTTTTAGTTCACCCTTCTTTCTCAGCAAGGAGAGGAAATTGCCTCCTGGAACCAATTCCTTAATCATGTAGATAGGTTGCCTTTGTGTGTGAACTCTATAAGTGTGAAAACATTGGGATGATTATGTTGTTTGGAGGGTTTTGGCTTCTTGTAAAAAATTTAATTCCAATTCCTGGGAAAGATCTTTATATGCTTTAACAGCAACAACATTTTTATCCTTTAATGTACCGTTAAATATATCATCAGAAGTTTTCTTGTCCTTAAGGAATTCTCCTGTGACATCATCATGACTGAGACCCCATTTCATGTGGATACCATGACGTTCTTTTTTTTTTCTTTTTTTTTTCTTTTTTGGAACATTACATAGACATCATCATGATCAAGGACCATCATGTGAATATCATGATGTTTTTTATTGGGACATTATTCATTTTCGGTCTAAAAAACGGAGATGCAGTCACCATTTGAAAGTGGACGATTCAGTGGTCTTTAGTATATTTATTGTGTGGTACAGTCATCACCATAATCTAATCTCAGAACATTTCTCTGACCTGCAAAAGAAGCCCCATGCAGGTCAGCAGTCACTTTTAGCTCTCCTTTTACTCTAGCCACTGTAAGCTACTGACACATTTTCTGTCTATGAATTTGCCTGGTTTGGGACATTTCATATAAATGGAATCGTGCAATATCATGTCCTTTGGGGCCAGGGTTCTTTCATCTATGCATCATGTTATCAAGATTTATCCCATGGTGTAGCATGTGTCAATAATCCATTCCTTTTTATGGCTAAATGTTCCATAGAGTGAATGTGTATCATGTTTTGTTTACCCATTTATCAATTGATGGACAGGAACAGTTATTTTTTTAAGTATTAAAATTGTAAGTTCAACATCATTGTATCCAAAATTATAATGGATGGTGTCAAGATTATACATGGTATGCACAGAATGCTGTGTAGAAATGATGTATAAATTATTTGTCAGCATTTCATGCAAGTGTGATTATTTTCTAAGGCCCCTTCTAGCTATGATTTTAGAAACTGTGTGAATGTAGTATTTTCATTAATAAAGTTTAATGCATTAAGCATTAATTTAAAGTTTGAGAACAATGTTAGGCAGATATGAAATTATTTGCCACATGCTGTAATGATGATGTTTTGAATTTATTTCATTATGCAGTATTTGAAAAATGTCTACATAAAGGAAAGGAAATGAGTATAATTGAGTCAATATATTTTTAAAGCAATTTTTATAATTTAGCAGACATTGCATCTTAATATAATTCACTATTAAAATTGTGTCCTTGTGAAAAAAAAATCGACGTCATTTTTCTATTTCTTTTGGCTTATGTAAAATAGGTTCCTTTCCTTTGCTCCATATTGTGTTTATTTTTCATACTTTATTCCTTGCGCCTGTAGTGTTGTACCTGTTACTCTTTAATCTTTTTCTCTCTATCCCACAGATCTTCCACTCTCTCGCACACAGAAAATGTACAGTGTTTCTTAAAATTCATAGTGTCTTAATGATTTCTAAGAATAGACAAAGACACAGAACTATTTCATCATTTTTTGGGAACTTCATCCCGGCCTTTGGTATTGACAGAATTCTGAGGTTTCTTCCTGAATGTTTTTTTCCTTCTTTTGCCTTTATCACTTTTTGGCCCTCCCTCTCTGTCTTCTTCTTTCCCTGCTATGGCCTTCCTTGTCACTTTCTTCCTCTGCCTCTCCTTGTCTATCAGCGTAACTAATTTGTTTCTTTCAGGTCAAAAGAATGAAATGAACTCATACAGCTGTGACCAGAATTTTATTTTCCTGAGTAGATTTCTGAGAATTGTGAATGAAGTGGGCCCATTTTCAGTTATCTGCTTTATTGCTCCATGCAGAAAACCTAAAATTGTTGTGTTGTATGTTATTGTACTTTAACTTGTTGCTTAGTTTCTACATGTTTATTTTCAGTACTGGCTGAAAGTGTTAATTATTCCATATTTTAGCACAATGTGCTGCATATACTTCCCAATAAGCAAATAAGTATGTACAGAATTTCACTTTTGATTAAATATTGCCTGGGTTTCGGTCCCTCCTCCCCATTTGAAATGCTTCCTTTTTAATGTTTGAAACTGAAAATAAACAGTTATTGAATGATTTTGAATTTACCTCATTTTAGAACTCAGTTTTAATTTATTTGGCCTTTTTTAATATTAGTCACTAAAAATAAAGTGGAGCACTGTCTTATGCAACGCCTAAGAATCGTTTTATATAGTATGTGTACAACATTAAAACCTGTTCTACAAAGAAAAATATACCAGCGCTCACTTGTTCCTTGCCATTTTTTCTTGTAATTAGGAAATATTGGGGGGAGAAGGGAATTAAAAAATTAATTGTGTTTTAATTTTACAGCCACCGGAGCTTTGTATTGCTAAACTTACATCTGGAAAAGTTTCACAGTGACGTTTTTAAGAGAATTTTTTATCTGCTGAATTCTACCAGTGTAACCATTTTTCTAAATAAACAATAGTTTTCTCAAATGACTATATCATTGTGTATATTGTTACTTATTTAGCATAACTTAGAAAAGTTAATAATCTTTCAGACCTTAATTTTTTCATGGGCTACATTGTCAAATATCATTATATTATTTCTGTACTTGGAGCAAGCCGTGGGATGAAAACATGCCTAATACTATCCATTTCTCAATGTTTTGATGACTATATCTACACAAATAAAAATTTTCAGAGTTGAAAAAGAATATACCTTTTAAAAAGAGGGTTAAGAAATGATGAGCCTTTTAGTATTGGCAAAAGAATATACATTTTGGTGTCCATTTTTGTGTAATTATTATTTGCAGAAGATGACCAGAACAATTAATTGTGGGAGTGTGGTTTGTGCTTTGACTGTTGAATACCTATAACATACCTGACACAAAATATCTCAAAAGAAAATGATCTTCATTAAAGTGATTTCTGACTTTGAGAAAATACCTGATTTTTCCTTGAAATCATCGGTATTTAAGAAGAACTTTATGTTTCTTAATAATTGCACTCATGTTTTAAGGACTACATAGCTATAAGAATAGGATATACCTCGACATGGAAAAGGCTGGCAAAATTATAGCCAATAATATATTCAATCGGGAATAACTTTCATTTAAAATCTGGAATGAAAGTTCTGATCCATTTTTTTACTTGAGTACTTACATTTAGTACTTGAGTGTCTTAGCTAGAACACTAAGACAAGAAGGAAAGGGCAAAGAAGGCAAGCTTTGTTTATTAAAATACAAATGAAATGCCACTAAGACTAGATCTATATTTACCATGAACAAAAATCTAATTCAAATGGATTAAAGGTTTTAGCTAAAGACCTGAAGCGGAAATTGATAGGGGAATGTACAATCAAGATAGAGACATACAATGACTTTAGAAAAGGCCCTTAAATAAAGCAGCAAATAATGCCAACAGATGATGAATGGGAATTCATAACATTAAAGAGCTTCTGGGCATCAAAGGAAACAAGCAGAGTGAAGAGACAATCTACAGAATAGGAGGACATCTTTGCCAATTTACAGAAGATGGGATTAATATCAAATATACTTTTCAGATGGGCAGTGGATAATTCTCAAAATGCAAATGACCAGCAAACGTAAAGTTCAACATACTAAGCAATCAAGGAAATGCGACTAGAAACTACATTGAGATTCAGTCTTACCTCAGGATGGCCATCATCAAGAAAACATGACAAGTGTTGCCAAGGGTATAAAGAGAACCTTTACATATTATTGATGGGAGCATAAAATGGAGCAGCCAGCATCAGTGTGCAAATTCCTTAAATGACTGAAAATAGAACTACCATGAAATCCAGTGATACCATTCAGGGATTAATATACTAGAAGGGCTCTTTGTCTTTGACCCATAGACATACTTATGTATCTATTTTAGTGCTTCATTGTTCATAATAGTCAAGAAACCAGCCTTTCCCCCCCATTTATGGATGAGTGGGTAACGAAAATGTATATATACACAATGGGAATTTTTTCAGTTATAAATAATGAAATTATGTAATTTGTGGGAAAATAGCTGGAAGTTGAGATGATCATATTAAGAAAAATAATGCAGATCCAGACTGATTTTGAACTACAGTTGATAGTCATTAGCATTTTTGGAGCGTGAGATAGGAGGTCACTGTGTATTCCAGCCAGCCTTGAACAATTTTTTCATTTAGCCTAATCAGTTCTGGGAGTGCAAATGTGCATCATCATGTCCAGCTAGCATTTTTCCCTTGGCTAGTAAATAAAAGTAATCTTTAGCTGGGACGTTAAGAAGGAATACATTAATGTATTCATGTACTCTTTACTTTAAAAAAATGGTTGTATGTGTGATGTGGGAAGGTCATTTGTCAATCTGTTGTTTCATTGGTTAATCAATAAAGAAAACTGCTTGGTCTGATAGGTAAGAAAATTAGGTAGGTGGAATAGACAGAACAGAATGATGGGAAGAAAGGAAGTGAGCCAGATGTTATGCCTCTCCTCTCTGGTCAGATGTGATGGAGCAAGCCGCCAGGTCAGACATGCTGAATCTTTCCCGGTAAGACCCTCCTCGTGGTGCTACACAGATTACTAAATAGGGGTTAAGCAAGATATGAGAATTAGCCAAAAAGAGGCTGAAACTAATGGGCCAGGCAGTATTTGAATGAATACAATTTGTGTGTTGTTATTTCGGGTGTCAAGCTAGCTGTGTGGGACCTGGGCGGGATGAGAAGCAGGCCTTCCGCTCCTTCTACATATGTGTGTATCTGTCTGCGTGTATGTACACTGCATGCATGCAGGTGCCTCAGGAGCCCAGAAGAAGGCCCTGGAATCTGTAATTGAAGTTAGGTGGTTATGTTCTGCCTGATAAGGATGCTGGAAACTTAATCTGGGTGGCCTGCAAGAGTTCAAGTGCTTTTATTTGCTGAGCCATCTCTCCAGGTCCATAGCTTTGCTTTTAACTGCAAATAAAATAAGTTATGTTGGAAGTAGGAGATTTAAATTTGTAATATGATCACTGCTTCTGAACATCTACTTGTTTTTGTACAAGAGGTTAAAAACCATTTCCTGTTTTGAGAGTGCTTCTGACCATGTTTAGATAATAAGGTGTCCAAATATTTTTCCTCTAAAGCACCAGGTAGTAAATATTATTTGAGACTTGTGATCATGTGTCCATCTTGCACCTTTTCAGAGCTGTGGATGTAGTAAAAAAAAAAAAGTCATACTTTATCAGTGAGTGTGGCTACACTCTGAGGAAATTGTATTTACAGAAACAAATGGGAACCTGGATTTAGTGTGCAGGCTCTAGTTATCTGAGTCCTGATACAGAGTATGTTTTCTTTGGGAGAGTCATTCAAAAATGTGTTTTAACTGCCCCTATATCCTAGGGGCAGAACTAAACAAGTGTTTACCCTCATGGACCATCCACTCTAGTTAGTGGAGTCAGACACAAATACATAATGTTAAACAGAGGAAGATAACTAGGAGGAGACTGAGTGAGGCAAGGCTTACTACTGTTCATACAGCAGAATTATGCCATGGGGGTGAATAAAACATTTTGTGGTAGTTAGTGTAATATGAATATGTTATTTTTACAAGAGGCAGGATCTCTTGTAGCTCAGGCTGCTTTCACACTGTAGCTATTGGAAGGCCTTATGTTCCTGACTCACCTGCTCAGTGCTGAGGTTATATGCGTGTGCCTCCACACCTGGCCATGGCATAAACGTTTGCTCTATTGCTCTGTGTTTTTGATAACCTTGCTGTGTAGTTCTTGCTGGCCTTAAACTTGTGGCAAACTTCCTGCGTCGGCCTCCTGAGTACTGTTCACTGCCACATCCAGTTTGAATATTTTATTTACCAAGTGATGTGAGGATGAAATACCCATGATGCCCAGCCCACTTTTGAAACTTAAATGCATGACATGGAATATGCAGAATCTGAATTTTAGTAACTTTGAAGTTTGTCAGTTATCTGGAAATGTCTTCTTAGGCTTTGTTCTTAGTCCTGGAGATATTTATATTTCAGATAAGATCCCAGCATCTTTCATAGAATCTTCCTGTAACTAAAGAACTGAAGACTGAAAGAAACTTATTTGCATTCACCAAGAAGCCAAGTTTTTTTTTTATTCAGGTAATAAAACAGGAAGCATCAGGCTTGGTGGCACACACTTTCGGTCCAGCACTTGGGAGACGGGGGCAATTGGATCTTTGTGAGTATGAGGTCTTGATTTACTTAGTTCCAGGTCAGCCACTGCTAAGTAATGCAACCCTATCTCAAAAGCAATTCAAACAAAATGGAAGAAAGTATTTTGAATGTCCAGAATGTTAGTGGCTGGGTGCAACCTCAGTCTGTAGTTGTATGGTTACTTCCCTAACAACAAAAGTGGTCCAGGCATGCAGATTTTTGATGATTTGTGTCTGGTCCAGGAAAATAACTTTGAGTATTTACAACAAGTTGAAGAACCTGGGGTTTATGATAACATTCCTTTTTTATTTTTGCTATTGAAATTTGATTTTTTTCATATATTTTCATTCTGATTGACCCTTCCCCAACTTTTCTTAGATCCTACCCACCCACATTCACATCCTTTTTGATCTCTTGTTAGAAAACAAGTGTCTAGAAATATTAAGATAAAATAAAAAACAAACCTGAATAGGACAAAACAGATGAACAGAAAAACAAAGAGCTGAGGAAAAAGCTCAAGAAACAAATGTAGCTGCAGGGAAATACACATTGGCATAAACAAAAATCCTTAAAAGCATAAAATTGGGAGCCATAATATATGTTAAAAACCCAAAGGGTAAGGGGGAAAAAGCTCATTTAAATTACTATGAGGAGGAAATAAAAACAAACACACCTCCAAAATATCCTTGAGTTCTTTTTTTTTTTTTTTGTTGACCATCAACGGCTGGGCACAGGGCCTGACCTTGGAGAATGGTTTATATCTGAGTGGTGGTGGTGCACGCCTTTAATCCAAGCACTTGGAGACAGAGACAAGTGGATCTCTGAGTTTGAGGCCAGCGTGGTCTATAGAGCGAGTTTCAGGACAGGCTTGAAAGCTACAGAGAAACCCTGTCTTGAAAAGTAAATGAACAAAGGGGGCGGGGCTTGTGTTCGTCCACTTCTCAGCATTGAGACCCCATTTGGTAAAGACCTGTGAAGGTTGTGTGCATGCTTGCCACAGTGTGAGTTCTTATGTGCATTAGTTCTGCTGTGTTTAGAAGACCCTGTTTCCTAGATATTCTCTATCCCCTCTTCCCCTGGCTCTTAACAACCTTTTTCTGTCTATTCCTCCTCAGGATTCCCTGATTCATTGGGTGGGGGTGGGGGATTAATGGAGACATCCCATTTTTAGACCAAATGTTCCAGTATCTCTCATTTTCTGCACCTTGTTTGGCTGTGATTTTCTGTATTTCTAATACAGGAGGAAACTTCTTTGATAATGGCTGAGCAGGACATTGATCTATGAGCATAGCAGAATGTCTTTAAAAGTCACTTTGTTGTTAACATTCCCTTAGCAGAACAGTAGTATTTGGTTTTTCCCTAGCCTGTCAGGTTCTTGTCCACCCTAGCAGTATCAGGCATGGGTTCTATCTCATGGAATGAGCCTTAAATCAAAAAAAAAAAATAGTGATTGCTTAGTCCCACAAGCTTTGTGTCACAGTTTATTATATCATACAGGCAGGTCACCACTTCAGATTGAAGAGTTTTTAGCTGGGTTGGTGTTTGCATTTCTCCGTTGGTAGCATCAGAGTGCTTTTTGTTACAGTGAACACTAGTGAATAGGAGTGAAAGGCTCTAAGTAGGCCCCAGTTCAACTTTTCCATGTTCAGTGAGTTGTATGTGTCTTCAGCAATAGGACCTTACCACCAGCTTGTAGAGAACAACCAATAGCATTGCCAATAATGCGGATTCTTTTTGAAGTTTCCCTTGGGGCTCCTTTGATCAAAAACTCAATTAGATGTAACCCAATCGCAGAAGTGGAGGCTTCATTTGGTGAAGAGAGGTGTCCAGTTGGGGCTCTGTCTCCCCCATTGTTTGGCAATTCCACTTTCATGTATATATATTCATATATATATATATANTTTTTTTTAATTTTAATTTTTATTTATTTATTAAAGATTTCTGTCTCTTCCCCACTGCCGCCTCCCCTTTCCCTCCCCCTCCCCCAATCAAGTCTCCCTCCCTCGTCAGCCCAAAGAGCAGTCAGGGTTTCCTGCCCTGTGGGAAGTCCAAGGGCCACCCACCTCCATCCAGGTCTAGTAAGGTGAGCATCCACGAAACTATGGCCCTTAGTTTTAACTGTCTTTCCTCATATCCCTTCCCTCATACCTTTTTTTGTTCCCATCCCTGTTTTATCTTTCCATTCCAGCCCCTATCCCATCCATCCATAACGATCCTATTTCCCCTTCCTATGGTGATCCCATCCACCCCCAAGTTCCTTACTTTATACCTAACTATAATGATATATTATTTGTATTTTAATGAATAAATACAAAGAAAGAGCAGAATGCAAAGCTAAGTCACCAGAGGCCAGAGAGTAGGACTTGGAAGACAGAGGGAGATAGTTTTCTGTGCATTCAGGGCTACCCTTGGTTACATAAAATCAATCCAGAAACAAATCCAGGTGGTGGTGGCTCACACCTTTAATCCCACATAAATGGGAAGAGACAGGAACTCACTAGGGTGTGGAATCTGAGGATTCGGGGAGACAGGATCTCAACCTTTTGGTCTAAAGATTTGGTAGAGGTACAAGTTCTCTCTAATAGTTGGCTTCTTTGCTTTCTGATCTTTAGCTTGAACCCCACCCGATATATGTCTCTGGGTTTTATTATTCATGCTACATCTGGTGCCCAATGTTTTGGGTACAACTTCACGAAAATGCCATTTGCCTGTAACTTTACAGCCATGGGATAGGACAGAGCTACACACAGCTGGAGTCACCGCTCTACTGGCTAGGTTTTTATTTCTTCTCTCCTGGCAGACTCTCCCTTCAGGCTTCCTTCCCCATCTCGGGCTGCTGCCAAACTAGGTAGCTGCCTTAAATTCTAGTCAGGCTTTTACTGTTTTAAGCAGCAGCAATAATACTCACATTTCATCAACATTGGTGGCAGATTTGGTAAGACAATTGGGAATTCTTAAAGGGAGGAATTAGTTAAAAGAGATAGTTTCCCCCCCATATTTAAAAAATGGGGGAAACCATTACAATGGAAGGATTTGGGTCTCTATAATATGCTAGACAGTTTGAAAATGAAGCAATTAAATGACAAGATATCTAATTTAGATGAGATTTATGTAATGTCAATTGTAAACATCAGCGTCATCATTTTTGTTTTATCACTAAAAAAAGTTGGTTAATATGAGTACTAAGATACAAGTTTTTAGAAAAACGTAATAAAACAGATCATGGGGATATTCAAACCCAGACAAAAGAATTTAATGGAGACCAATTTCAACATTGCATTATAATAGATAGGAACAGCCTAAGGTTTTCAAACAACCAACCTTAATATATCCAGTAACCTTACAAGATTTGCCAAATGGCAAAGGCTCTGTGCCAATGTTAGATTGAAGGAGATCCAAGGAAGCAATAGTCTCACATGGCCTTCATTGACCTTTTGTGAAGCAAATGTTAAACTCATGGTCAGTTTCTGATAGAATTATCCCTAAAGACTAGAAAGAGTTGGTTAAAGCTGTTCTAGAGCCTGGTCTACAAGTACAATGGAGTACCTGGTTCAGAGAAGAGGCCAAGACAATTGAACAATAGAGAAAAGGTAGAAGTATGGAAACCTCCCAATATTAACTTCTTGGAGAAGGAGATTATGCTACTGTACAAAGGCAATCTCTATATGTTGATCACATCCTGGCTTTATGCCATGCAGCAGCTTTGAATGCTTGGGACAGAACTGAAGAAGTAGGAAAGAAGATTGAATCACTTACTAAAGCCATACAGGTCTCAAAAGAAACCTTCATGGATTTCTTACAAAGATTGTTATCAGCAGGAAAAGAATAATACTAAATTCAGAAGTGAGACAAACAATAATTGAATCTCTTGCTTTTGAAAATGTTAATTCTCAATGCTAAAGAATGATAAGGCAATTAAAGACAAGGTCAGCACCGTTTGAGGAATGAATCTGAGATACAATTAGTATTGAATCACATGATTATGATGGCACTTGGATAGGAGAGGTGGTTTCCAGAGGTTTGAAGAAAAATGGATGTCCCCAGTTAGTTCCTTGGGCAGCTGAGGATAGGGAACCTGAAATGACCCTATCCTATAGCCATACTGATGAATATCTTGCATATCACCGTAGAACCTTCATCTAGCGACCCACACTGGAGCATCGGACTAAGCTCCCAAAGTCCCAATGAGGAGCAGAAGGAGGGAGAACGAACATGAGCATGGAAGTCAGGACCACGAGAGGTGCACCCATCCACTGAGACAGTGGGGCTGATCTTTTGGGAGCTAACCAAGGCCAGCTGGACT
>NW_026068046.1:2077336-2092804 GCF_014885135.2 Alexandromys fortis | reverse complement strand
TTAGTTCCTTGGGCAGCTGAGGATAGGGAACCTGAAATGGCCTATCCTATAGCCATACTGATGAATATCTTGCATATCACCATAGAACCTTCATTTGGCGATGGATGGAGATAGAGACAGAGACCCACACTGGAGCATCAGACAGAGCTCCCAAGGTCCCAATGAGGAGCAGATGGAGGGAGAACACAAGCAAGGAAGTCAGGACCACGAGGGGTTCACCCACCCACTGAGACAGTGGGGCTGATCTATTGGGAGCTCACCAAGGCCAGCTGGACTGTGACTGAAAAAGCATGGGATAAAACCGGACTCTCTGAACATGGCGGACAATGAGGGCTCATGAGAAGCCAAAGACAATGGCACTGGGTTTTGATCCTACTTCATGTTCTGGCTTTGTGGGAGCCTAGCCTGTTTGGACGTTCACCTTCCTAGACCTGGATGGAGGGGGGAGGACCTTGGACTTCCATAGGGCAGGGAACCCTGACTGCTCTTAGGACTGGAGAGGGAGGAGGAGAGGAATGGGGGAGGGAGAGAAGGGTAGGAGGAGGGGGAGGGAAATGGGAGGCTGGGAGGAGGCAGGAATTTCTTTTTTTTTTTCTTTCAATAAAAAAAAAAAGAACAGATAAGTATAACAAAGCCAGTCAATCTAAAGATGTAGTAATGATTGCCACAGGCAGAATAAAAACCATTCTCTGTGGATTACAAAAAAAAAAAAAGTAGGGGCTGGAGAGATGGCTCAGTGGTTAAGAGCATTGCCTGCTCTTCCAAAGGTCCTGAGTTCAATTACCGGCAACCACATGATGGCTCACAACCATCTGTAATGAGGTCTGGTGCCCTCTTCTGGCCTGAGTTCAATTCCCCGGCAACCACATGGTGGCTCACAACCATCTGTAATGAGCTCTGGTGCCCTCTTCTGGCCTGCAGGCATACATACAGACAGTATATTCAAGATAATCCTTTGCCATTGGGAAACCCCTGAGGGGCCTATTACAGGCCCCTATGCCAAATCTAGTTTAGTCATTTCCTGCCATCATAGAGGAAACTCCTTCCATGAACAATTAAAGAACCTAATGGTTTTTTTTTACATATTTATTTATTTATTATGTATACAATGTTCTGTCTGTGTGTATGTCTGCAGGCCAGAAGAGGGCACCAGACCTCATTACAGATGGTTGTGAGCCACCATGTGATTGCTAGGAATTGAACTCAGGACCTCTGGAAGAGCAGGCAATGCTTTTAACCACTGAGCCATCAGGCTAGCCCCGAGAACCTCATGTTTATTGTTAAAAAACCATACTACTCTGGATGATAGAACAGCTATAAAAGAGAGAACAAAAATTCAGGAATAAACATAAGCCGAGTATTTTGGCAAATTTTTATAAGTGAACAAAGAACAAAATTAAAATTATGAATAAATTACATTATTTGAAGGCCCGAGAGACAGAGGTTTGAATGTAACAATAATTTCATCAGAATCTTGGCATCCAAATTGAGTGCTTTAGGATGTAAATGTTCCGTTTGTAGGCACTGGGACCTTATCTCACGTAAAGAAGAGCATGAGATGATGGGTGGAATGTGTGGGGCCAGAAATGACAGAGAGGAATAGTAAAGCCATATGTGGCTAACATAACAATGAATTTGTGGGGCATGATTTGGTCCAGCAGTGGAATACTCAGATTAACATTCCCTTAACCTTAGAAACAAACCATAAATTAACATATGTTTCTGGGAAAAATACTAGAAGGTTTTATAAAGAGCATTCACCAACCATTCTGGTTGTACAAGAACAGGGTACAGCAGCTGCTGATATTTCAAAGGCACCAACAGCCCTACCTTTAAAATGGTTGACAGACAAACCTGTATGGGTTAAGCAATGGCCTTTAACAATAGAAAAACTGCAGGCTTTAGAACAGTTGGTTCAGGAACACTAAATGGTCAGCATATTTGTTATAATTTCAGCCACAATAAGGCTGACACTTCTGGGTTCTAGGGCCACGCACATGCAGACGAGCCCTCAGGCAGAAGTGCCTAATGGCCCCGGGGCCCCACGTGTCCCGCATCCATGCGTGCATGGTTGCATCATCCACATATGACTCAGTTAAGCCCTTGTGCTCATGTGTGGTTGCATCATCCATGTATGACTCAGCTAAGCCCTTGCATGCATGCATGCCTGAGCCCTGTCATCTGCATATGATGTAGTCACGTCAACCCTCTGTGTGCATGCACTAGGCAGCTTGTAAAAGCTTGACATGCCATCTTCCCCCCCTACTGACTCCCCCGGTCTGTACACGCCCCCTTTAATAAACTCCTAAGCAGGTTTGTTGTGTGTTCTGTGTTTCCTTCTCACTCGTGCCAGGTAATTTCAATATTGAAGAATCAACCAAGTCCTTGGAACTCTCCTGTTTTTGTTGTCAAAGAGAAATCTGGAAAATGGAGAATGGTAACACATCCAACTAAGAGTTGTTAATAAGGTGATTCAGTCAATGGGCCTGGCATTTCTTTGCCTTCTTTATTGCCTAACGGATGGCTTCTTGTAGTAATTGATTTAAAAGATTGTTTCTTCACTATATCTTTACAAGAGCCTAGAGGATGGTCCCTTATAGTAATTGATTTAAAAGATTGTTTATTCACTATACCTTTACAAGAAAAAGACAGAGAATAACTTACCTTCACAGTGCCTACTTATAATAATTTGCAGCTTGTCAAGAGATATCGGTGGAGGATTATTACACAGAAAATGCTAAATATCCCCACCCTGTGTCAATATTTTGTATGGCAGCCATTGGAAATCTTATGTAAGCAATTTCCTGAATTGCATTGTTGATGTACTTATTGCCTGTATATATTGTAAATAGTTATTATAGTTATTATACATAGTTTTTCTTATATTATAGTCTTCTTGTTAAATTTTAGACAAAAGAGGAAATTTAGTGATATTTTATTTGTATTTTAATAAACAAAGCTTGCCTTAAGATCAGAATGCAAAACTAAACTACTAGAGGAAAGGGAGTGGTGGCACCCACCTTTAATCCCAGGACTCAGAAGACAGAGGCAGATAGATCAAGGCTGTGCTGGGCTACACAAGATCAATCCAGACACAGATCCAGGTGGTGGTGGTTCATACCTTTAATTCCAGTGCTTGGGAATCACACATTTTTAATCCCAGCATTAGGGAGGTGGAGACAGGAGTGATATGGCTGGGCAGAGAGAGAGAGAGGAATATAAATGAGAAGAGACAGTAACTCACTGGAGTGTAGAGTCTGAGGATTCATGGAGACAGGATCTTGGCCTTTTGGTCTGAAGATCTGTTAGAAGTACAAGGTCTCTCTAGTGGTTGGCTGCTTTGCTTTTCTGATCTTCATCTTGAACCCCAATATCTGTCTCTGATATTTTATTATTCATGCTACACTTAACCTCTATGCTTATATAGTTTGCTTATCACAGACTTAATAGCTAGCATCCACATATAAGTGAATTCACAATATATTTGTCTTTTGGCATTTGGGTTACCTTGCTCAGGAAATTTTATTCTAGCTCCATCCATTTACTTGCAAATTTCATGATTTCATTTTTAACAGCTGAATAATATTTCATTATGTAAATATACCACATTTCTTTATCCATCAGGCATTGAGAGGCATCTAGCTTGTTTCCAATTTCTGGCTATTGTGAAAAAAGCAGCAATAAATATGCTCGAGCAATTGTCTTGGTGGTATGATGAAGCTTTGGGTATATGTCAGGAGTGGTATAGCTGGATCTTGGGGTAGATCAATTCCCATCTTCCTGAGGAATTGTCATATTGATTTCCATAGTGGCTGTACAAGTTTGTACTCCCACAAGCAATGGGTAAATGTTACCCTTACTCCATATCCTTACCAGCATGATCCAATCTTTTCTGAGTTAACTTTGTATCCTGATACTTTGCTGAAAATATTTATTCGCTGTGTGTTTCTTGGTAGAATTTTTAGGGACACACACACACACACACAATTATATCATATGCAAGTAATGATACTTTGAATTCTTCCCTTCCTATTTGTGTTCCCCTGATTTCTTGTAGTTCTCTTACTGTTCTAGCTAAGACTTCAAGGTCTATATTGAATAGTTATGGAAAGAGTGGAAAACATTGCCTTAAGTTCCTGGTTTTAGTGGAAATCCTTGGAATTCCTCCATTTAGGTTGATATTGACTGTGGGCTTGCTGTGAATCACCTTTATTATATTAAGCTATGTTCCTTGTATCCCTAGTCTCTCCAGGACTTTTATCATGAAGGAGTGTTGGATTATGTCAAGCCTTTTCTGCTTCTAATGAGATGATCTTGCAGTTTTAGTCTTTCAATCTATGGTGTACTACTTTTATTGATTTACATATGTTGAACCATTCCTGCATATCTGGAACAAAGCCAATTTGATCATGGTGGAAAAGATTTTAAATATGGTCTTGTGTTTAGTTTGCAAGTTTTTTTTTTTTAGAATTTAAAAATCTGTGATAATAAGGGAAACTGATCTGTAATTCTCTTTTTTGTATCTTTATGTAGTTTTGGTACCCAGGTAACTGTGGCCTCAGAAAAATAACCGGGCATTGTTCCTTTTGTTTCTACTTTGTAGAATAATTTGAGTAGTATTGGCATTAATTCTTTGAAAGTCTGATAGAATTCCTTACGGAAGTCATTGGGCTGTGGGTTTATTGGTTGGTAGATTTAATTACTGCTTCTATTTTACTAGAGGTATAGGTCTGTTCAAACTGGTTATTGATCTTGATTTAATTTTGGTGGGTGATATATTTCAAGAAAATTATCCAATTATGTTAGATTTTGAAATTTGGTTGAGTATGGGTTTTTAAAGTATGTCCTTATTATTTTCTTGATCTCCTTAGTATCTGTTGTTATGTTTCCTCTTTCATCTCTAATTTTGTTAATTTTGGTCTTCTCCCAATGTCTTTTAACTAATTTGGCTATCGTTTTGTTATTTTTATTTATTTTCTCAAAAACTAATTCTTTGTGTCTTAGGGTTTCTTTTTTTTTATTGAAAAAGAAAATTCCTGCTTCCTCCCAGCCTCCCATTTCCCTCCCCCTCCTCCTGCCTCTCTCCCCCTCCCCCCACTCCTCTCTCCCTCCCTCTCCAGTCCTAAGAGCAGTCAGGGTTCCCTGCCCTGTGGAATGTCCAGGGTTCTCTCCCGTCCATCCAGGTCTAGGAAGGTGAACATCCAAACTGGCTAGGCTCCCACAAAGCCAGAACATGAAGTAGGAACAAAACCCCATGCCATTGTCCTCGGCTTCTCATCAGCCCTCATTGTCTGCCATATTCAGAGAGTCTGGTTTTATCCCATGCTTTTTCAGTCACAGTCCAGCTGGCCTTGGTTAGCTCCCAATAGATCAGCCCCACTGTCTCAGTGGATGGGTGCACCTCTCGTGGTCCTGACTTCCTTGCTCATGTTCTCCCTCCTTCTGCTCCTCATTGGGACTTTGGGAGCTTAGTCCGATGCTCCAGTGTGGGTCGCTAGATGAAGGTTCTATGTTGATATGCAAGATATTCATCAGTATGGCTATAGGATAGGGTCATTTCAGGTTCCCTATCCTCAGCTGCCCCAGGAACTAACTGGGGACATTGCCCTGGGCACCTGGGAGCCACTCTAGGTTCATGTCTCTTACTAACCCTAAGGTGGTTCCCTTAATAAAGTTATGTGATTCCCTGCTCCCCTATCCAACCTTGTTTTATCCCCAATCATCCCGTTTCCTCAAGTTCCCCCCATCCTCCCCTTCTCACTTTTCTCTCTCCATCTCCCCTTACCCCCATCCCACCCCACCCCCAAGATCCCAACTTTTTGCCCAGCAATCTTGTCTATTTCCCATAGCAGGGATAATAACCATATGTTTTTCTTTGGGCTCACCTTCTTATTTAGCTTCTTTAGGATCACAAATTATAGACTCAGTGACCTATATTTATGGCTAGAAACCGATTATGAGTGAGTACATCCCATGATCCTCTTTTTGGGTCTGGGTTACCTCACTCTGGATAGTGTTTTCTATTTCCATCTATTTACATGCAAAATTCGAGAAGTCGTTGTTTTTTACCACTGAGTAGTACTCTAATGTGTATATATTCCACACTTTCTTCATCCATTCTTCCATTGAAGGGCATCTAGGTTGTTTCCAGGTTCTGGCTATTACAAATAATGCTGCTATGAACATAGTTGAACAAATGCTTTTGTCATATGATAGGGCATCTCTTGGGTATATTCCCAAGAGTGGTATTGCTGGGTCCAGGGGTAGGTTGATCCCGAATTTCCTGAGAAACCGAAACACTGATTTCCAAAGTGGTTGCACAAGATTGCATTCCCACCAGCAATGGATGAGGGTACCCCTTCCTCCACAGCCTCTCCAGCAAAGGCTATCATCGGTGCTTTTGATTTTAGCCATTCTGACAGGTGTGAGATGATATCTCAAAGTTGTTTTGATTTGCATTTCCCTGATTGCTAATGAGGTTGAGCATGACCTTAGGTGTCTTTTGGCCATTTGAACTTCTTCTTTTGAGAATTCTCTGTTCAGTTCAGTGCCCCATTTTTTAATTGGGTTAATTAGCATTTTAGAGTCTAGTTTCTTGAGTTCTCTATATATTTTGGAGATCAGACCTTTGTCTGTTGCGGGGTTGGTGAAGATCTTCTCCCAGTCAGTAGGTTGCCTTTTTGTCTTAGTGACAGTGTCCTTTGCTTTACAGAAGCTTCTCAGCTTTAGTAGGTCCCATTTATTCAATGTTGTCCTTAGTGTCTGTGCTGCTGGGGTTATACTTAAGAAGCGATCTCCTGTGCCCATCTGTTGTAGGGTACTTCCCACTTTCTCTTCTATCAGGTTCAGTGTGTTCAGATTGATATTGAGGTCTTTGATCCATTTGGACTTGAGTTTTGTGCATGGTGATAGATATGGGTCTATTTTCATTCTTCTACAGGTTGACATCCAGTTGTGCCAGCACCATTTGTTGAAGATGCTTTCTTTCTTCCATTGAATACTTTTAGCTCCTTTATCGAAAATGAGGTGTTGATAGGTTTGTGGGCTAACAACCGGGTCTTCTATACGATTCCATTGGTCGACTTCTCTGTTTTTATGCCAGTACCATGCTGGTTTCATTACTGTAGCTTTGTAATAGAGTTTGAAGTCAGGGATTGTAATGCCTCCAGAAGTTCCTTTATTGTATAAGATTGTTTTGGCTATCCTGGGTTTTTTGTTTTTTCCATATATAGTTGATTGTTGTCCTCTCAAGATCTGTGAAGAATTTTGATGGGACCTTGATGGGGATTGCATTGAATCTATAAATAGCCTTTGGAAGAATTGCCATTTTTACTATGTTGATTTTCCCAATCCAAGAGCAAGGGAGATCCTTCCATTTTCTGGTATCCTCTTCAATTTCTTTCTTCAACGCCTTAAAGTTCTTGTCAAATAGATCTTTCACTTCCTTGGTTAGAGTTACCCCAAGATATTTTATGCTGTTTGTGGCTATCGTGACCACAGCAACTCTTATAGTTGAAAACATTTAATTGGGGTGACTTGCTTACAGTTTCAGAGGTTCAGTTCATTATTATGGCAGGGAACATGGTGGTGTGCAGGCAGACATGGTGCTGGAGTAGAAGCTGAGAGAGCTACATGTTGCAGGAAGTCAACTGAGATGCTGGGTGATATCCTCAGCTTAGGAAACCTCAAAACCCACCCCCACAGTGACACACTTTCTCTAACAAGGCCCTACCCACTCCAAAAACGCCACACCTTCTGATGTTGCTTTTCCTTATGAGAATATGGGGACTAGTTACATTCAACTACCACATTCTATTCCCTGGCCCCCATAAGCCTGTAACAACACCATAATGCAAAAGGCATTTACTACAACTTAAAAAATGCCCATAGTCTAACACAATCTTAACAATATTTTAAATTTAAAAGTCTCTTCTGAGATCCATGCAATCTCATAACTATAATCCCTTATATAATCAAAATACAAAACAGACCACATACTTTCAGTGTTTAATAGCACAGGATATACATTACCATTCCAAAATGTAGAGAATGGAGCATAGTGAGAAAAGACTGGACCAAAACAAGACTGACACCATCTACAAACTCCCAACTCTTCATGGCTGTGTTTGATGTCAAAACGCTCTTTAGATCTCCAATTGCATTCAGCTTTGTTGATTGCAACACCCTTCTTTGCCTCAGGTTGGTTTCACTCGCTATTAGCAGCTGTCTTCAGCGGGTATCACATGACTCTGAGATCCCTAACATCTTGGAGTCTCCAAGGCAATCCAGGCCTCAACTTCACAGCTTAATGCAATGAGCTCTCTCCTAGAGCTCCATTCAGGGACACTTCTAACACATGCCTGGTATCAGCACCTTTCCTTAACTCTAGAGGGAAATTCCAGAATATTTTTATTCTATCCTTAGTTCTAAAGTCAGAACCACGTGCTCAAAATTGCCATATTCTGCTGCTTACTGGGTGGAGCATGGCCCCTTGCTCAATTACATTTTCACCAGCTTTCTGTCATTTACTGCATAAGCTCGGCTGTCCTGAAACTGCATCTTTAGACAAGGCTGACCTCAAACTCAGAGATCTGCCATCCTCTGCCTTCTGAGTTCTGGGATTAAAGATGTGCACCACCACACTCAGCTCTAAGCTTTTCTTTTAGTTTTTTCTTTTTTCCCCCCAGAAGTTGGAACCGTAGCTAGGTTGGATCTTGTCCTGAGGTCACCACTCCCTTGATTCAATTTCTAATCAATGTATTTCCTTGAACACAGTATTTAGCTCCATCCCACTTCCATTCAATTTCTCCTCAAAATTTACATTTTGTAATTTACTCTGCCTAGTCTGCTCATTTTCATTATAAATCTTCATTAGAGTTACCATTAGTAAACACACAATAGAGTCTATAGTAGGCTGTCTTGAGATTTCCTCTGCCAGTGGAATTAATCCAAAACTCTTCACTTTAATCTCAGACTGACTCTGTGGACAAGGGCAAAAGTCAACCACTTTCTTCACCAAAATATTATAAGAATGGTTTCTAGGCAACATACTAAAATTCTTCTTCTCTGAAACATCTTGATCCCCACAGTTCATTTGCACTCAGCACCACTTCTGTGCTTCTTCTAGTGTGACCCATCCCACTGCTTTCCTAACCCAGACTCCAAAAGTTCGTATTCCTCCAAACAAAAACATGGTGGGGCCTATCACAGCAATACCCATGTTACCACCTTCTGTCTTACAGTTTTCTATTGCTGTGAAGAGACACCATGATGATGGCATCTCTTATAGAGAAAACATTCAATTGAGAGGGCTCGCTTATAGTTTCAAAGTTTTGGTCCATTATCACCAAGGTGTGATGTGCAGGTAGACATGGTGCTGGAGTGGTAGTTGAGGGCCCTGTGAAATACTGGATGCTGTGGAAACTCCTCCAGCCAATAGCCTTTAAGATACTGGTCTACTTGGGCATGGTTTTATGTACTATAATCCAGACATAAAAGCGTGCATGGGCTCCTTGGCTGCTGAATTTGGTTCCAGTTCTCCACACATGCAGATGACTGCAGATCACTACTCTTTCTGTGAGTTTAGCACCTAATAAATAAACCTTCATTATACTCCATTCTGGGATAGTGTGCAACTTTTATATTGCAATAGTTAGGCACCCACACGACCAGAGTCCACACCATTTACTGGGCCCTGCCCAGAAGGTCTGTGAACTACCCCTCTACAGCTGAACTAACTCCTCTGGCTTGCAGCTGTGCACCATTTGGCTGGCTTAGCCATGTGACGACTCGGCAGTTTCCTGCTGGGTTTCCTGCAAGGCTTGGTTCTACCTGCTGTTAAGTCTGGAGTGTAGCCCCCCACCTCCCATCCCCACCCCCGGCCTGGGAGTTGCATTAGTCTGGATTCCAAATCCCAGCATTCCAGGTCAGGACCACTCTCACAGGGCATTTAAAGTGAGCTCCCAAAGGCGGAAAAACGTGGTTCCGGGTTTTCATGTGCTCCCTGCTCTCCTGTCTTCCCACCATGCACCGGACCACCCTAGAGTGCTGTACTTAATAAAATGATGGGCATTTTGATTTGGTTTGATTTGACCTAATTGGATTTCTTTGCCCTTCTTAGGATTTTTTCTTAACACCTACTAAGCAGCTTTTTGCCTAAATTCTTCCGAGGTCAGGGGCTGCTCTGGCTTGTGCTCCTAGTTTGTATCCGCTAATGCTTGGCTCAGGCTCCATCCAGTAACCTCGTTACTCTCAATGGCCTGCAAGCTCTGGGTTCCTTGATATTCTGCCCAACTCAAATCTTCTTATAAGGATTGTTGCTCTTAAGTAATTAACTAAATTTGTTAGTAATTCAGTCTCAGGTAATTCAGATACTGATCTAGGACCTGCCTTACTGCCACAACTGTGACACCTGCTGGTCAATAAGGATTGTTATACATACAACAATTTTATGAAAATTATAACGGAGGTAAGTTAATTTATTAATAAATAATAAATAAATTTTAAAATTCTAAACAAACCCCGAGATAATTGCAGACAATGTCACCATCCAGGAATTTAACAACATTTTTGTTTCTACTATGGATGGAATTCTGCAAGTGTTAAATGATGTACTTTGTACATACATTTTTGTGATCATGGTGCTTAGTTTTGTTCTTTATATTATATCCTTAAAGAAATGGTTTGATAACAGAGTCAAGAATGAGAAACTTTTAGGAAGGATACAGTCTTTAACTGAAAGGATTCATACTATTGAAAATGATAACCTTAATTTGACAGGCAAAATTCAATCCATGTCAATGGGTTATGAAACCTTAAAAAAGGGTACTGAGAGATTGTCTGAAAGGATTCATACTGTTGAAATTGACAATCAAAATCATAAAAAGTTATGACAAGTTAGCAGAAAGAACATCTCTGCAGGAAGGCAATTTTCATGCCATCCAAATAATATCCAAGGATGAGAAGGTATCATTAATAAAAAAAATTAATACCTTGGAATAACATGTGCAGAATGAGAACCAGAAATTATTTGATTTGATGAAACCATTAGAAATATTGACAAGTCAAGAGATTCAGACTTTACAAAAGACAGTGATAAAAAGATTTTAAGAGATTGAGGAACTTGTCAGGACTGATAAACAAGGAGAGGAGGGACAGGCAAAGGATTTAGCATCACCAGTACCTCTCAGAGTCAGAGATGATTTACCAAGAGTTTTAGCTACTTAGCCTGTTATTTCCCCTGAAAAGCAAGCAAATACTCAATACCCAAATGGATAGAAAGAATGTAAATGGAGACCTATAGGTATAAAAGATCTAAAGGAAATTATCTAAAAGAAAGTATTTTATGGCATAAATTCATACATTTATAGGAAGATGATAAAGACATAGGCTTCAAGCAATAAGGTTACTCCACATGATTGGCTTCAATTAGTCTCAGTGGTGCTTAAAGATGGGCCATGGTTACAGTGGTAGTGCTGTTGGAGAGAGGAGGATAAAGCCTTAGAACATCAAGGAAGAGTCAAAGGATTTGAGGCTTCCCGAGATTAAATTCTTAGAGAGGGCTGTTAGGCTGATCCACAGAGTCAAGCTAATTACAATGAACACATCTTGTCCCTTTGTCATACAGCAGCCATAAGTGCTATGACAGGATTCAAGAACTAAGGAGAAGAATATGAGGGCGATCTGGCTGTGACATCTGTCACCCCATTCAAAGTTGATTAGGCTGATCTTGCTGGCTAGGTGGGTGTCCCCTTCCTTCCTCACTGCTCTATGTGTGTCCCTCCCGAAGCTGTGTGCTCAGTAGAGGAGGACTGGTCTTCAGCCAAGGATATACAAGTAGTTGTGATCCCCTGCTAGAACCTCCAAACAAGCTCTCAAGAACCAGGGAGAAGAACTGAATAGTATACTAAGGTTAAACAAGGCTCAAGAGAACCCATTAGTGACTTTTTGCAAATACCTAAAGCTATACAAATAAGGGTAACAGATCCAGAAGCTAGATGAGTACTTATTCAATTACTGGCTTTTGAAAATGAGAACTTAGAATGTATAAAGATGTTGCGGGAAGTCCTTCTGCTCCCTCAGCCAATAGCCTCTGAGATACCAGTCCATTGGGGCGTGTTCTCTCTCTCTCTCTCTCTCTCTCTCTCTCTCTCTCTCTCTCTAAAAAAGCAGCAACTGCCCTCCACTCTCTCTCTTGCTTCTGGCTCTGCTTCTGGCAACTAGGCTCCTGATGTGCAGAGGGCTGTTGTCTGGGATGGTGATCTGTAAGTTTTCCCCTTTAAATAAATAACTATTCTATTAATCATAATTCTGAACTGGTGTGGAATTGTTTATGACTTACACCTTCATAAAGATACTTGGGACTTTAAAGGTCAGATCAGCACCAATGGATGAATGGATCCTGCACACCATCAATGTTGAGTCATTTGACTATTATATTGAGGCTTGGGTAGGAGAAGTAATTTCCAAAGGTATAAAGAGACATCAAAATACCAAATGTTTTAATTGTGGTAGAACAGGACATCTGAGAAGGAATTGTAGACAAGGCATTCCTAGAAATAATGTTTCCTCTGGGAATGACAAAAATAGAAGGTCTCATCCTGAATTATGTAGAATATGTGGCAAACGCTGACATTGGACCAACGAATATAGATCAACAAGAAATAGACAAGGCAACATGTTACCATTGGGAAACTCCTTGGGGGGTCTCTCATAGGCCCCCAGGTCAAATGTGATCCAGTCATTCTCAGTCACTGTGGAGGACACATTTCCCCAGAAAAAAAATTAAAAAAAAATCAGTGCCTGCTGTAAAAAGCTATACTGCTCTGGATGATAGAATAAACATGGAAGATGAATAACAAATTCCAATAGAAAATAAGAGACATATTTTGGCAGACCAATGATGCGAGTATGAATAAATAACATTGTAATAAATGAACATAGACCAAAGCAGAGAGTACAAATAAATAATATTGTAATTGAAAGATTACTGGACATGGGAACAAGTTTTGCTCTTGTTTCTATAGAAGAAAAGCTATGGCTACCATAAAAATTAATAAAGATTCAGTTCAAAAAGGAGAAACCTCTTGAGAAAGAGAAATAACAGCTCATCTACAGAGGTGACAATCCTACAGATGGTAAGAAAACCACATAAAGGTTGGGGCAGGGTTCTGTTTCTTGTCTCTGCAGGAAAATATCCTTTTTCAAAAAGTCAAGAGACCTTAGATAGCTATATAGAAAGAATCACTGAGCAAAGAGTCCCCTCTCCCAACAAAGTTTGTCCTCAGGGTTAGGGACATCTATTAGGAATTGGTTATAAGTGGCTGGGGGTGGAAATTAAGTAGGCTCAGGGATCTCTTTAGAAAAAAAGGAATCATATGGGATAGTAGGTAGATTAGTGTGAGTTTATTCATACAACTAATAATAGTAATAGTGAGGATACTTGTGAGCTATTATTTATAGACAATTTACATTGGTATAGATTCTTATATATTGATACAAATTCAAATTATATTTGTCATATTGGATATGCTCCTATTTCTGTGTATAATATTTGTGTACCTATGCAAAGTTATTTTGTCATATTATATGCATGCACGTTTCTATCTCTGCTTAAGATATTTTGTATATTGAAGCAATTTTACGATATATTTATCATATTGCACTATACATTTCTACCTCTGATCAAGATACTTAAACATTATTTACATTTTGAGGTCATTGTTCTTCATTTGCTGCACATTTGTTTAAATATTGTTTACTATTTTAATATGAAGCCTTAGTCTTTAAGCTATATAGGTATTAAGAATAATACAACAATAGTCATCCATGTTTGTCATACTTACAGTTAGACTAATCAGGTTCTTTAGATACATAGAGATTGTATTCCACATAGATAGGTAATCTTAAGCCACTTCAAAGAAATGTAGAATTTTACATAGCTTAGGATTCTGTTGATGTGAGACATGATTGCTCTTAGAAGCACCAATCTATTCCCGAGAGAATGTTGGGCACTGAAGACACTCCACTGGGGCTTTCTTGACAAAACTGGCCTTTGGGCAAAGAACTGCCCCTGCCTTGACCACTGATGAAATGGATGATGTCCAGACTGGATAATCAGGATATAAGCAAAAATACTGCCAAACCTTGCAAAGACAGTGTAAGATGGTTTTAAAAATTTTTCCTGCCTCTAAAAATGGTCTGTCAGTTTTTCTAGGCCTTAGTCAAAGTTGGTTGCTCCAACATTGCAAATGAGACTTTGGGTGATTGCCCAGGTAGCCAGTTGTCTCTGTCATTTCTTGCACCTTTTGAAAGTTGCTTGATTGCACTTCCTGTTTACTCCAGTAATATTATTTCCCTTCTCAGGTCTTTGATGAAGTTGAAGACTAGATAGTCATAATTACTTTCCTCTCATGACTTAGCCAAGCCATTTCTATTATAAGACTTAAAATTCTTAGTATAAGATAACTATTGAAACATTTAGCATATGTTTAATGCTTGATATTGTTCTTATTGGTTGTAATTATAATTTTTATACTTGATATTTGCTCTTATTGTATATAGCTTTGTATTTGGTTTAGAACTCTCTTATTTAAACAAATGAAGATATGCTGTGGGAACTCCTTCAGCCAATAGCCTTTAAGATACTGGCCCATTTTGGGCATGGTCTCATGTACTATAAATCCAGACATAAAAGCATGTGTGGGACCTTTGGCTGCTGGGTTCAGTTTCAGTTCCCCACACATGCAGAGGACTGTGGATCACTACTCTTTCTGTGAGCTTACCCACTAATAAATAAACCTTTTTTTTTTTTTGATTTTCGAGACAGGGTTTCTCCGTAGCTTTTGGTTCCTGTCCTGGAACTAGCTCTTCTAGACCAGGCTGGCCTCGAACTCACAGAGATCCGCCTGCCTCTGCCTCCCGAGTGCTGGGATTAAAGGTGTGCGCCATCACCACCCGGCCTAAATAAACCTTTCTTATACACCATTCTGGGATAGTGTGGAACTCTTTTATACTGCAACAACTGGATGGTATCTTGAATATAGGAAACCTTAAAGCCCACCCCCATAGTGTCACACTTCATCTAACAAGGGCATACCACTCAAACAAAGCCATACCTTCTAATAGTGCCACTCCCTATGAATTATGGGAGCCAGTTACATTCAAACTACCCTGCTTTGTTTCATTGATTTTTTTGTATTATTATTTGTTGTTTCTATTTTATTGATTTGAGCCCTTAATTTGATTAATTCTTGTCAGCAATTTCTTTTGGGCATTACTTTTCATTTCTAGAGTTTTCAGGTATGCTATTATGTTATTTTTTTTATAATTTTTCTTTTTCTTTTTTTTGCTTGAAATAGCCTAAAGTACTCTTTATTTTTTTTATTCATTTATTAAAGATTTCTGTCTCTTCCCCCCCCCACCGCCTCCCATTTCCCTCCCTGTCCCCCAATCAAGTCCCCTTCCCTC
>NW_026068046.1:2073763-2076037 GCF_014885135.2 Alexandromys fortis | reverse complement strand
ATCGCCTGTGCCCATCTGTTGTAGGGTACTTCCCACTTTCTCTTCTATCAGGTTCAGTGTGTTCAGATTGATATTGAGGTCTTTGATCCATTTGGACTTGAGTTTTGTGCATGGTGATAGATATGGGTCTATTTTCATTCTTCTACAGGTTGACATCCAGTTGTGCCAGCACCATTTGTTGAAGATGCTTTCTTTCTTCCATTGTATACTTTTAGCTCCTTTATCGAAAATGAGGTGTTCATAGGTTTGTGGGTTAAAAACTGGGTCTTCTATACGATTCCATGGTCGACTTATCTGTTTTTATGCCAATACCAAGCTGTTTTCATTACTGTGGCTCTGTAATAGAGTTTGAAGTCTATTTTCTTGAAAAAGAAAAAAAAAAACATTGAGTCAGTCTGCTGGCTAGCAGTCAAATTTAGAAGAAAATGTGTTCCCATTATACTTAACAAGTGATGTAGTCATCATTTTCCCTTATTTTCAAGTTTTGTCTCCTCCAGAACAACCTTCTCTGTGACCTTGGACAAATTCTAAAGAGTGATCTTGAACACTCAAAGAATTCTGGTCTCAATGTATTTTTATAATAATATATTTAATTGAACTTATTGTTTAGCTAAGAAATTTCCACAATTCTTAGATGTAATAGAAAATAACAATAGTAGGATTGATGATATTTCTCCCCACCATGAGGGCGAGGCTCAAGAATCTTGAGTTTGCCCGCACAGAGAGGACTACTGAACTTGTCTAAAGGTGAGATGATCTTTCGGGGTTCCTGATTCATGAAAGAGTCTGCAAGACATTCTTCAGGACAAGCAGATAGTGACTGCCTTTGAAATTTCCTGCTTTGTGGAAACGTCTGCTGGAAACTATGGGCCTGTAGGCTGAAGATGGATGCCCCAACGGTATAGAGGAACTTTGGGTGACTGTCCAGGCAGCTAGATGTCTCTGTCATTTCTAGAGTTTTGGATTTGTTTGCTTAGGTAATAGTATATCTTTCTGGAGTCTTTGATGGAGTTAAAGAATAGTTATAGTTTTCCTTAGTTATGATATAGATTATTGTAATTTTTATTTGATAACTGTTTTGTTATATGTAATTTTGCTATGTTAAATTTAAAGCCTTTTTTTTGTTTAAACAGAAAAAGGGGAAGTGATGTGGGAGTGTCATATATCAATCTGTTGATTTCATTGGTTAAGTAATAAACACACTGCTTGGCCTCATAGGTTAAAGCATTGGTGGGAGGAGTAAACAGAATAGAAAAAAAAAAGAATCTTGAGTTTGTGATCAATCAGGGCTACCTTGTGAGACTTGTCTCAGGAAGAAACACCATGATTACATATCACTGTCCATTCCCGGAGGACTTGCTGTGCTTCCTGTGGGATGAATTGAGACAGGAATCTTACTGGTTTTGGTTTCTTGAAGGTTGGAATATTCAGGGACTTGGTTCGCAAAGCTATAACCTCATACAGCATGCACTACAGGTGACTTCTTGCTATTGCACTGCAAAAACAACAAACAAAAAAACCTGGGAAGGTTCTTTTCAACAGTTCCTAGGTCTGGTTAGATTGGGCAAGCCATGTGACATGTGGTACATCTGAGTAGAAATTTTACTTGATTATGTGGTTTGATTGGATTTTTTGTTATTTATGTTTACCTATTTCATTTTTTTTACTTTTTCTTTATTTCTTTATTTCTTTATTAAATATTTCTGTCTCTTCCCCACCTCCGCCTCCCCTTTCCCTCCCCCTCCCCCAATCAAGTCCCCCTCCCTCATCAGCCCAAAGAGCAATCAGGGTTCTCTGTCCTGTGGGAAGTCCAAGGAAAACCCTCCTCCGTCCAGGTCTCGTAAGGTGAGCATCCAAACTGCCTAGGCTCCCACAAAGCCAATACATGCAGTAGGATCAAAAACCCATTGCCATTGTTCTTGATGTCTCAGTAGTCCTCATTGTCTGCTATGTTCAGTGAGACCCGTTTTAACCCAGGCTTTTTCAGACCCAGGTCAGCTGGCCTTGGTGAGTTCCCGATAGAGCATCTCCATTGTCTCAGTGTGTGGGTGTACCCCTCGCGGTCCTGAGTTCCTTGCTCATGTTCTCTCTCCTTCTGCTCCTGATTTGGACCTTGAGATTTCAGTCCGGTGCTCCAATGTGGGTCTCTGTCTCTGTCTTCTTTCATCGCCTGATGAAGGTTAATATTCAAGAGGATGACTATATGTTTTTCTTTGGGTTCTCCTTCTTATTTAGCTTCTCTAAGAACCCGAATTATAGGCTCAATGTCCTTTA
>NW_026068046.1:2067910-2070061 GCF_014885135.2 Alexandromys fortis | reverse complement strand
ACCCAGGTCAGCTGGCCTTGGTGAGTTCCCGATAGAGCATCTCCATTGTCTCAGTGTGTGGGTGCACCCCTCGCGGTCCTGAGTTCCTTGCTCATGTTCGCTCTCCTTCTGCTCCTGATTTGGACCTTGAGATTTCAGTCCGGTGCTCCAATGTGGGTCTCTGTCTCTGTCTTCTTTCATCGCCTGATGAAGGTTAATATTCAGGAGGATGCCTATATGTTTTTCTTTGGGTTCTCCTTCTTATTTAGCTTCTCTAAGAACCCGAATTATAGGCTCAATGTCCTTTATTTATGGCTAGAAACCAAATATGAGTGAGTACATCCCATGTTCCTCTTTTTGGGTCTGGCTTACCTCACTCAGGATAGTGTTTTCTATTTCCATCCATTTGCCTGCAAACTTCAAGAAGTCCTTGTTTTTTACCGCTGAGTAGTACTCTAATATGTATATATTCCATACTTTCTTCATCCATTCTTCAATTGAAGGGCATCTAGGTTGTTTCCAGGTTCTGGGTATTACAAACAATGCTGCTATGAACATAGTAGAGCATATATTTTTGTTGCATGATAAGGCCTCTCTTGGGTACCTATTTCATTTTTTAAGATTCATTTTTATTGATAAATATGATCAATTTGCCTCCATGTATGTCTGTGCACCATATGTGCACAGTGTCTACAGAGCTCAGAAGAAAGTATTAGATCTCCTGGAGCTGGAGTTACAAATGGTTTTAAGCTACCATGTGGGTGCTGGGAATCAGATTGTCATCCTCTACAAAAGCAGAAAGTACTCAACTGCAGAGCCATCTCTCCGACACCTGCTATTTTTAATGTTTTATAGTTTATTTTTATTGGCATATACATTCATTGCATAAAACAATGTGTTTCATTTGATATTTTATACATGTATATAATATATATGGATCATATTTATCCCCCTATTTCTCTACTTCATCACAACTTCTTCCTCTGTTCCTCTCCTTTGATCAGTAGTGTTCTTTTTAGAATTCATATATAAAAGAAAACATTATATTTGTTTTCTGTGTTTGGCTTATTTCTCTTATCATGATGCCTTCATGTTCCACTTTTCTAAATATGACATAATTTTGTTCTTTGGGGCTGAAGAAGATAATATAGTGAAATACAAGACATCTAAAAAGTAAGCAGAGAAGAAAAACTGCAGATCATAAGACTGCGCTATGTAGAAAATTCAAAGGAAATACTAAAAATTATTGGAAGTAATAAATGAAATAAGAGGATAAATTGGTCAATGTTAAAAAGTACAGGATTAACACACGAAAGTCAACTGTGTTTCCGTACAGTGAAAGTAAGCAAATCAAATAATAGGAACGTAATTTCACACCAGCAAAGAATGGAATTATTTAGGAGTAAATTATTTTTGAGTTTTTTTCATTGAAAAAAAATTCCTGCCTCCTCCCAGCCTCCTATTTCCATCCTCCTCCTCCCGCCCCTCTCCCCCTACCCCCATTCCTCTCCCCCTCCCTCTCCAGTCCGAAGAGCAGTCAGGGTTCCCTGCCCTGTGGAAAGTTCAGGGTCTTCTCCCCGCCATCCAGGTCTAGGAAGGTGAACATCCAAACTGGCTAGGCTCCCACAAAGCCAGAACATGAAGTAGGAACAAAACCCCATGCCATTGTCTTTGGCTTCTCATCAGCCCTCATTGTCCGCTGTGTTCAGAGAGTCTGGTTTTATCCCATGGTTTTTCAGTCGTAGTCCAGCTGGCCTTGGTGAGCTCACAATAGATCAGCCCCACTGTCTCAGTGGATGGGTGCACCTCTCGTGGTCCTGACTTCCTTGCTCATGTTCTCCCTCCTTCTGCTCCTCATTGGGACTTTGGGAGCTTAGTCTGATGCTCCAGTGTGGGTCTCTGTCTGTATCTCCATCCATTGCCAGACGAAGGTTCTATGGTGATATGCAAGATATTCATCAGTGTGGCTATAGGATAGGGTCATTTCAGGTTCCCTATCCTCAGCTGCCCCAGGAACTAACTGGGGACATTGCCCTGGGCACCTGGGAGCCACTCTAGGTTCATGTCTCTTACTAACCCTAAGGTGGTTCCCTTAATTAAGTTATGTGATTCCCTGCTCCCCTATCCAACCTTGTTTTATCCCCAGTCATCCCGTTTCCTCAAGTTCCCCCC
>NW_026068046.1:2060935-2062265 GCF_014885135.2 Alexandromys fortis | reverse complement strand
GAAGCGATCTCCTGTGCCCATCTGTTGTAGGGTACTTCCCACTTTCTCTTCTATCAGGTTCAGTGTGTTCAGATTGATATTGAGATCTTTGATCCATTTGGACTTGAGTTTTGTGCATGGTGATAGATATGGGTCTATTTTCATTCTTCTACAGGCTGACATCCAGTTGTGCCAGCACCATTTGTTGAAGATGCTTTCTTTCTTCCATTGAATACTTTTAGCTCCTTTATCGAAAATGAGGTGTTCATAGGTTTGTGGGCTAAAAACCGGGTCTTCTATACGATTCCATTGGTCGACTTCTCTGTTTTTATGCCAGTACCACACTGTTTTCATTACTGTAGCTCTGCAATAGAGTTTGAAGTCAGGGATTCTAATGCCTTCAGAAGTTCCTTTATTGTATAAGATTGTTTTGGCTATCCTGGGTTTTTAGGAGTACATTTATCAAAAGAAGTACAAAACCAGAAAACAGGCAGCTCAAGATGGCAGAATTTCCTATCACCCACTGACTACAGTAGAAACAAATATTTTGAAAGCAGCTGCCATGCAAGGTGTGTGGCTGTGGGAAGGTACTGACGTTTTCCTTGTCACCTGAGTTTTTAATAAAATCTGTTGTGAGACTGAGTCTCCTGGAAATGACAGGGACACTTCATCCATGATATCTCAAGAACAGACTTGAGCAAGGAAAACAGCAACAGACATGTCAACATGGAAGAGGGAAAGCTCACAGAGCCTCAATCCTAGACAAAGAACTACAGGCAACTAAGAAATATTGAGAGCAGAAGAAATGATCCTGCCTAGGGAAGAGCCCTCCAGTTGTTTAACCAGTACTCACACGTCATCCCTTAAATCATATACTCACAAGTAACACTAAATGGACTCAGCAGGTTGTAGTTATGTATTTATGCATTTATATATGTACTGGTTGGTTTGGTGTGTCGACTTGATACAAGTTAGAGTCATCAGAGAGGAAGGAGCCTCAGTTGAGGAAATGCCTCTGTGAGATCCAACTGAAAGGCATTTTCTTAAATAGCTATCAGTTGGAGAGGGCCCAGCCAACTGTGGGTGGTGCCATCCCTGGGCTGGTGGTCCTGTGGTCTATAAGTAAGCAGGCTGAGCAAACCATTAGGAACAAGCCAGAAAGCAGCACCCCTCCAAGGCCTCTCATTAGCTCCTGTTTTGAGGATCCTGATCTCTTTGAGTTCTTGTCCTGACATCCTTCACTGATGACCAGCAATGTGGAAGTGTAAGTCAAACAAAGCCTTTCCTCCCCAACTTGCTTTTTGGTCATGGTGTTTCACTGTAGCAATAGTAACCTTACCTAAGACAATAT
>NW_026068046.1:2016424-2060878 GCF_014885135.2 Alexandromys fortis | reverse complement strand
TAACAATGAGAAAAGGGATCATGAATTCAAGAGGAAGCAATGGTGGATGTGGGAGGGACTGAAAGGAGAAAAAGGAAGGAGGTAAATATGTGTATTTTAATTTAACAAATCTTACTTTATAGCTGTGTGTTTGTGAACCTCAGTGTTTTCATCTGTGATATAATAATGCAAGGAGGTTGATGGGATAAAGTTTTAGTGGAATAGAATACGTGTTTGAAAGGTGAAAAAATCAAGGAAATTTGGTTAGTGGACTAGAGGGAGCGTTTGCCTGTGTGAGAGTGGAGTGGCTCTGCAGTAGAGGGCAGGGGACGAGGAGAGAGAAAGAATGAGAGATTCAGAAAACAACCAGGCCAGGTCTTAGCACTGTGCAGAAGGACAGCCTAATTAGATAGATCCTGGAATCTGCATAGCTCATTGGTCCAGCGAATGGTCTTAGCGGTCTGCATTTGGTTAAAATCCAGTGACTGGGCACCATCTTGAGTGGGCCCTGTCGGACCATATGGCTTTGGGAGTCAAAGGTCTTTACATTTTTTCATAGCAAGGGTCATTAGAAGACCCACCCTAGTCGTTGTTGGTCTGGGAATGTAGTTTAATTACAAAGGAAGGGCCTTGAATCAGACTGTGGGCATTCTGTGCGCTAAGAAGTGTACTCTGGAGCACTGAAGGGAGAACCCACTTCCTGTTCAGACCCCCGGTTTCAGCAAGTATAAGCTCTGGAGGTGGGGGGAGCACTTGTACATGATTTCGTGCGGGATCCAAGTCACAGAATATTTGAGGAAAAGGTGTGCACATTCCACCGATGCCTACCCTGCAATGTGGATTGCTTCAGCTCCACTGTGCTTGCCTGTCCAATGAACTCGTAGAGGATACCGCTAAAGCTCAGATTAGACAGTCGAAATCTTGCTTTCCATCCCGCCCTGTTCTGAGAAGGGCAGCCAAGCATAATTACATCCAGTTCTGCCCACAAACTATGCCCTCTGGTTGCTAGGCAAGCAAAGTATCACAAATGGGAGAAAAACCTAAACAATACACAGCCTCTACTCTTGGCCAGTGGTCTGCAGCAAACACAGTCACAGTAAGGTCTCTTTGGCATCGGTTGAGATATTTCACTTCTGCCTGTGCTATTGACCTTGAAAGTCAGGAAACCTGTCTCTTTTTTCATTTCTTTATTTTAGTGGCATATTGTTTATTTTTCTTATGAAGACTTATGCTCATATCTGATTACTTTGAATATTTACATAAATTTTAAAATCTTTTTCCTTTATTTGTATTTTATGTGTACATATGTATTTACGTGTGTATATGCACATGCATGTGTGTATACATGTGTGTGGAGGCCAGAAGACAATGTGAGGTATCTTTCTCAATTGCTTTACACCTTAGTTTCTGAGGCAGGGTCTCTCACTGAGGCTGGAATTCACCAACTGCTCAATAGATCCCAGTGATTCTCCTATCACTGCCTGTCATTTTGTCAGCACTGAGATCACAGATGCAGTCATTACACCCATTTTATTTTTTTAACATTCTTCAAAATTTAAATTTGAGATTATGGTATATAGTCCAGACCCTCCAATATTTGCCTCCCTGATTTCCTTTAAATTCATGGCCTCTTTTTTTCACTAATTGTTGCATATATGCATGTGTGTGTGTGTTCCTAAATGTAACCTGTTCAGCTTTCAACTGAGTATTAAGGGTAAGCAAATCCTCATGTTGTGTGGCAGGCACTTTACTCATTGAGCCCCAATCCCTGTCCTTTTACTTTTATCTTTTCCTTTTAACGTATAGTTTCTTTTTTTCTTTGCCTTGTGTTGTTTTTTGAGAGAGGGTCTTGTTATGCAGTCCAGACTAGCCTCAGGATGCTAACTTCTAGAGCTCTATAGCCACCAGATGTGGTAAGGCCACCACATCCTGTCTTTTAAAAATATTTATTTTATTTTAATTAAAATGACATTATAATTGCATCATTTTCCCCTTCTCTTCCCTCTCTCCCACTCCCCCTTGGTCCTCTCCCTTCAGCCACTCTTGTGTTCCCTTCCTTACACTCTCTTTACTCCATGACCTCTTCCTTTTATTACTGTTATACATACATGGTGTGGAGCTTTGAAAGGAAATGATCTGCACTATTAGGAGGTGTGGCCTTGTTGGAGAAAGTGTGTCACTATAGGAGTGGTCTTTGAGGTTTTCTATGCTCAGGATACTGCCCAGTGCTTCAGTTGATTTCCTGTTGGTTGTAAAATGTAGGACTCTCAACTGCTACTCCAGCACAATGCATGCCTGCACCATGCTTCCAGCCATGATGATAATGGACTGAATCTCTGAAACTGTAAGCAAGTCATCACAATGAAATGTTTTCAATTACAAGAGTTGCTATGGCCATGGTGTCTCTTCACAGTAATAAAGTCCCTAACTAAGACACATGGATAAATGTTTAAATAAAACTCTCTGGGTCTATTTAATGTTGCTGTCATTCATAATATTTCAGAGATGACCTGAGTTTAATCATTTATTCTTTCTGTTTCTACTTTACCTCTTTTTTCATTTTTTAATGTTTGCGATTATAATTTCATTACATTTCTCCCTTCCCTTCCTTCCCTCTAACCTCCCATATGCTTCCCCCATTCACTTTTACATTAATGGCCTCTTTCACTAATTTTATTGCATGCATATGTGCGTTTGGATATGCATATATTCCTAAATATAACCTGTTGAATCCATATAATGTTGTTTTTGTATTTGTTTTCGGGGCTGAATGTTTGGCACTGGATGAATCGTTAGTGTGATCTTTCCTAGTGAAGACCTCCTCTCCTCCCAGCTTTCCTCAGTTTCCTATAGTTCTTTGTGGAGGGTTGTTGTGGAATATAGTTTAAGATGTGTTACACTCATTTATGCTGTGGAATATTTGTTTAATGCTGCAAAGATGTGTTGCATTTTTCTGTTGCATTTGTTTAACTTTGTGAAGCTGTGTTACTTTGCCTATCTAAAACACCTGATTGTTCTAATAAAGAGTTGAGCCACCAATAGTGAGGCAGGAGAGAAAAATAGGTGGGGCTGTCAGGCAGAAAGAATAAATAGGAGGAGAAATCTAGGCTAAAGAAAAAAAGGAGGAGTAAGAAAAGGAGAGGGAGAGGAAGATGCCAGGGTCCAGCCACCTAGTTACACAGCCAGTCACAGAGTAAGAAGGAAAGGAAGATATAGAGGGTAAAAGAAGGGAAAAAGCCCAGAACAAAATATAGGTAAAGAGATGGGATAAGTTAAGTTCGAAAAGCTGGCTAGCAACAAACCAAACTAAGACTGGGAATATTTGTTTAATATTATAAAAAATTAATATTAATTTAGTAATAAGTAAGAATAAGTCTCCCTTATTTATTTGGGAGCTGGGTGGCAGGCCCCCAAAGAGAGAGAGAGAGTAAGAAACCAGTTATCTAGGGTTGAGTCCTTATGGGCTTTCTCCTATCTAGTTTGGCATGTTCAGTCATATCATCCTTGTTCAGAAAACATTTGGACAGCATGTTGATGAGACTTTATGGATGCAGTTTCTGATATTACTAGAAGATACAATCTCTCAGCAAACTCCCTCATCTTCTGGCTTCTACGATCTTTCAATGCCCTCTTGTGAAGTGTTTCCTGAGTGTCAGTGTGGGAGTATTTTATAGATGTATCCACTAGGACTGGGCTCCACAACTCTGTGTTTTGATTGGTCGCAGTTTTCTGGAGTGGCCTCTATCTGTTGCAAAGAGAAGCTTCCTTGCAGAGGGGTGAAGCCTACACTTATATGTGGATATAAGGACAATGTTTATAGATTGTTGTTGGCCAATAACCATGACTTCAATAGCGCTGAGTAGTTAGTTGGGTTTTTGGAACCAGGCTTGGTCTTCCTCTTGTTGAAAGAGTCTTAAGTCTAATTAGAGAGCTTTTGGTTACTGCCAGGGTATGTGTGCCACTATCGCACCCTTAGTGTTATTTTATGTCATAGTGGTTACTGATATGCTTCATAAGTGTCATAGATGGGTAAGATTTTTGGTTCCTTCTCTTTTATGGATGCTTGCATGGTTCCTTCTGGTGCCATGTAAGCTAGTACCCAGGGAGGAGAATTCATGCCAGTTACAGCTCAGGGGTCTCTGGGCCCCGTTTCTAAAGTGCATAGTGTTTTCAGCTATAAGGATTTACTGTCACCTCTAGCTGGACATGTTTCTGTATTCTTTCTTCTTTCTCATATCCCCCTTTATTTTTTGTCATTTAGATGGATCTTTTCTCTCATTATTTCTTTAAAATTTTTGTTTGCTTATATTAATCATATACAGTACATTTCATTATGACATTTTCATACTTTGGTCAAGCCCAGCTTCTATTACCCTTTCTTCTTCCCATTCCACTTCCAATAATACTTTTCTGCTTCTGAGTCTTTTTTTTTTTTTTTTGCCAACCAATGAGCTTGATTAAATTCATGTAAGGAACATAGGTGAGAGAGAATTTACAGGACAATAGGGAACTTACCAGTGACTATGTTACATTCATTACAAAAAAGGAAAATCAGATGAATTAAACTTTGATAATAGTAAAATGTTTGTGCTTTAAGTACAAAAGTTTAAAAATGAAAATACAGCTCAAAGAATGGAATAAAACATTTTGAAACTACATATTTAACTAGGAACTAATACCTAGACCATAGAAACAACAAAAGGTAATAAAATAATATATTTTGTATATTAAATATTTGATTTATATTAAATATCTGTAAATGATGAAATTAATAAATACATATGAATAATAAATGGTCACACAACCCAACTGAAAATAGGAAATGACTTTGAATAGATATCACGCTGAAGATAAACATCCAGCAAACGAATCAACTTTTTTTGCTATCAGAGAAATAAATGCACATCAATATCACAAATAGATAGTACTTCACTACAACTGGGATGGCTATGATGAGAAAGATAGTAGCAAATATTATCTGGGATATTGAAAAAATAAGAATTTTTTGATTTATTTATTATGTATACAGTATTCTGTCTGGTTGTATGCCTACAGTCAAGGAGAGAGCACCAGACCTCATTACAGATGGTTGTGAGCCACCATGTGGTTGCTGGGACTTGAACTCAGGACCTCTGAAAGAGCAGCCGGTGCTCCTAACCTCTGAGCCATCTCTCCATAACCGAGAAATAAGGTTTTTATATGTTGTTTGTGACAACATAATGTTAGGTACAACTTTGCAAAAATAATCTGACTATTCTCAAATAAAATTATCCTTTCACCCACTGATTCCATGCCTAGATATATACCTGTATGTAAACGTTCATCACATCATGAGTCACATTTCTTTTTTTTTTTGAATTTATTTATTTATTAAAGATTTCTGTCTCTTCCCCACTACCGCCTCCCATTTCCCTCCCCTCCCCCAGTCAAGTCCCCCTCCCTCGTCAGCCCAAAGAGAGATCAGGGTTCCCTGCCCTGTGGGAAGTCACATTTCTTGAAAGTGAGTAAGTGGTTGGAGAGATGACTTGATAGTTAAGAATGCTTGCAGCTCTTACAGAGAACTGGTGTTAGGGTCCTAGCACCCGTATTTGACAGTTCGCAACTGTATGTAACTCAGATCTTGGAGATTGAAACTTCTGACCTCCATAGGCACCTGCATACATGTACACACAGATGCACACCCACATACACAAAAATGAATAATTAAAAATAAATCTTTTTTAAAAAGTGAATAAAATCCTGGTGTTCAATTAATAAACAAAAATTCATCAATGGAATGTGATTTTTTTCTTAAAAAAGAATATATTTTCACTATATTCCAAATAAAACAAAAGTTATCTGCAGATGAATTTCACCTTAGGACCCCAATTTCAGCCTCTAAAATAGTAATCAGACACCCTCAATGCAACTAACAGCTTTCAGATATTTCCTGTTAGAGCTCCACAAATAACTTTTCAAAAAGACCTATCTCCTTTTCACTCAAAGTCACCAAGGACGTAAGACCAAGCCATCCTATGGCACAGAGAACTTTGTGGTTTCTGAACACCATTTGAGCAGCTTGTCAGCTGGGAACGTGGGGCATAAGAGGACCTTTTACCCATCCTACCACCAGAAAAGCCGGAGGAGCTTCAACCACATTCAGGTCGCCATTCAGGTGATGCTACTAATTTTGATCGCTATAATCATGCATCTGTGTAGAACTGCAGGCAAATGTTTGTCACGGCATTGTTTGTAGCAATAAAAATTGAAGTATTAAAAGTCTAAGTTATTACTGCCAAGGGAAAAGTAGTAATATTGATAGCACTAGCCAGCAATATTAGTCTGAGTAGATATAAATCCACTTCAAAAGGATATGATTTTATTCTATCAGAAGCACACCCACACTTAGTGTTCAGAATCTGTGTTCTCCTTCTCTAACTTCACTTGAAAAAAAGAAAAGAAAAGGATGCCTTTAATTCCAGCAGTCAAGAGGCAGAGACTGGTGGTTCTCTGTGAGTTTGAGGCCATCCTGGTCTACAGAGCAAGTTCAAGGACAAACTCCAAAGCTACAGAGAAACCCTGTCTCGAAAAACCAAAAATAAAGAAAGAAAGAAAGAAAGAAAGAAAGAAAGAAAGAAAGAAAGAAAGAGGGGCAGGAGAGATGGCTCAGAGGTTAAGAGCATTGGCTACTCTTCCAGAGGTCCTGAGTTCAATCCACAGCAACCACATGGTGGCTCACAACCATCTACTATGAGACCTGGCATGCTCCTCTGCATAAAATTATGCATGCAGATAAAGCACTCATAAATAAAAAAATATTTTTTTAAAAAAAAAAGAAAGAAGGAGAAACCGAATGATGTGGTGCATGTCTGTATCCCAGGATGCTGGAAGGGAAGTGTAGTTAAGGCAGGAAATTTGAGAATTCCCAGCCAGGCTGGGCTACATAGAGAGAAACTGTCTCAAACAAAAGGAAGAGGAGGGTGAGCTTATATCAAAAAGAGAAATGGGAGGGGAGAAAAGAAGAGAGAAAGGAAGAGAAGGAGTGAGGAAGGAAAAGAAGAGGGGGAAATGTGATTTTTCCCAAACAGTAATAAAGTGCTAACACATTGTACAATGAGGTTGAGCCTTGACAGCATTATACTAAGTGAAACATTGAGCTTTTGTTCATTTCATGAAGTCTTTGAAGATTACACATTGTGATTGCTATTCTTGGCTGTTCACTTGACTATATCTGGAATTAATTAAGACCCAAGTGGCTGGGTACACCTGTGTGGGATTTTTCTTAATTAGATCATTTGAGGTGGGAAGACCCTACCTTAAATCTGGATCTTTTAAGGTGGGAAGATCCACATTTAATCTGGGCCATATCTTCTGGTGGCAGCCTATACAAAGACATGGGAGAAGGAAGCTTTTGCTCTTTGCTTACTTGCCCTCACTCTTACTGGCAAATTCATTTCTTCACTGGCATTAATAAACAGAGATATAATGGGAAAGAAGCAGTGCCAACTATACATTAGAGAGGTGATTCATATCTAGAACATACAAAGTCCCACAGAATTAAACACAAGAATCAAATCATTCAATAATAGATGAACGATCTGGTTGATTTTTCTCAAAAGGAGAAACACACGTGACCATATAATCCTTGAAAAAGGATTAAACATCCTTAGCCATCAGAGAACTGCAATTTAAAATTACACTAACATTCCATCTCATCACAGTCAAAATGGATACATCAAAATCAAACAAAGGATAAATGTTGATGAGGATGTAAATAAAGAGGGACCTTAAGCATGATTTAAGGGACTATAATCTAGTGTGGTGATTTCTATGGAAATCAGTATGAAGTTTCCCTAACAACTAAGAATAGAATTTCCACATGATTCAACTATATTTATCACTCCTGAGTATAAACCCCAAGGACTCTAAGTTAACATTCCACAGATATATTGGCACATCCTTCTTTATTTCTACAATATTCAACATGGCTGAGAAATGGAAAGGCAGGTGGACCCTAGGAAATTCCTGGCTTGCTTCAAACTCGGTGAGAAACACTGTTTGGAGGGGATAAGGTGGGTAGTGATAGAAGAAGGCATCCAATGTCCTGATATGATCTCTGCATATGCACACATATGTATATCTCTAATACCAGGGAAGGAGGGAGGGTATACACACACACACACACACACACACACACACACACACACACACACACACACACATATATATACATATATACAGAGAGAAAGAGAGAGAGAGAGAACACTGGAGAGAGTTCAGTGTAAATTTTTACAAGTGTAAAAAATGAAACAATTACATTTTCCGGAAAATATGAAACCATGACATGTTTCTGGAAAATTAAAGGAACTAGAGATCGTATACCAAGTAAAATAAGCCAGATTCAGGGCGACATATCACATATTTTAGGCAAAGGACACAGTCAACAAGACAAAACCACAACCTACAGAATAGGAAAAAAACCCTTCACCAACCCCACTTCAAACAGAGGGCTGATCTCCAAAATATACAAAGAACTCAAGAAATTAGATATCAAAATATCAAATAATCCAATTAAAAATGGACTACAGATGGGGATGTAAACAGAGAACTTTCAACAAAGGAGTCTCTAATGGCCAAAAGACACTTAAGGAAATGCTCAACATCCTTAGCCATCAGGGAAATACAAATCAAAATGACTCTGATATAACATCTTACACCAGTCAGAATGGCTAAGGTCAAAAACACTAATGACAGCTTATCTGGAAAGGAATGCAGAGTAAGGGGAATACTCCTCTATTGCTGGTGGGGGTGCAAACTTTTATAGCTACTTTGGAAATCAATACGGAGGTTTCTCAAAAAATTGGGACTCAATCTACCTCAAGACCAACAATACCACTCTTGATATCCAAAGGATGTAAATCCATATCACAAGGAAATTTGTTCAACTATGTCTACAGTAGCATTAATCATAATACCCAGAACCTGAAAACAACCTAGATGCCCCTTAACAAAAGAATGGATAAAGAAAATGTGGTACATTTACACATTGGAGTATACTCAGTTGTAAAAAACAATGACATCTGTAGAAGGAGCTGTGGGCTGGTTCCTGCCACCCAGCTCCTGGCCGCTTGCTAGCTTATGCCCCGAAATAATTACACGAAAACTGTATTCTTTTAAACACTGCCTGGCCCATTAGTTTCAGCCTCTTAACCCATTTCTAATCATCTGTGTAGCACCCCAAGGTGCGCTTACCGGGAAGATTCTAGCCTACGTCCATCTTGGGTCAGAGCTTCATTGCATCTGCCCCAGAGAGGAGAGCTATTGAGTCTGAGCTTACTTCCTCTTCCTCCCAGCATTCTGTTCTGTTTTCTCCACCCACTTAAAGGTTGGCCTATCAAATGGGCCAAGGCAGTTTCTTTATTAGCCAATGACCTTCCTCCATCAGACATCTTGAAATCTGCAGGCAAATGGATGAAACTAGAAAAAAAATCATCCTGAGTAAGATAACCCAGACTCAGAAAGACAAACACAGTATTTACTCACTCATAAGTGGATATTAGAAATAAAACAAAGGGTAACCATCCTACAGTCCACAACCCCAGAGAAGAGAGGAAACAAGAAAACCCTAAGAGAGACATAATGGATCAACTGGGAAGGGGAAGTAGATAAAATCTTCTTATAAATGGCAGCAGAAAGGGGGAAAGGCAGAAGAGGAGCAATAAGGAGAACAGGAGGGATCTGGAAGATCTGGTTGGCTAAAGGACAAAGAGGAAGAGCAAGGAAAAAGATATCTTGAAAGAGGGAGTGCTCGTGGGGTTAGCAGGAAACCGGCACTAGGGAATTTCCCAGGAAACCACAAGGATGATCCCAGTTAATAATCTAAGCAATAGTAGATAGGGTACCTAAACTGCCCTTCCTGTAATCAGATTGATGCCTACCTTAATTGTCATCATAAAACCTTCACCCAGTGACTGATGGAAGCAGATGCAGAGATCCACAGCTAAGCACTGGGTCGAACTCCTAAAGTCCAGTCATAGAGAGGGAAGAACGATATTGTGAGCAAAGGCGCCAGACTATGATGGGGGATACCCACAGAAACAACTGGGTTTAACTAATGGGTGCTCAGTGACTTTGGAATGACAGCTGGGAAACCAGAATAAGACCAAACTAGGCCCCCTGAATGTGGGTGACAGTTGTGTAGCTTGGGTAGTCTGTATGGCCACTGGCAGTGGAACCAGTATTTATCCCTAGTGCATGATCTGGCTCTTTGGAGCCCCTTCCCTATGGAGGAATACCTTGCTCAGTCTATTCACAGGGAAGGGGTCCTTGGTCCTGCTTCAAGTGATGTGACAGTCTTTGCTGACTTCCCATGAGAGGTCTCTCTGAGGAGTTGATGGGGAATGGGGTGGTGAGAAGGTGGTGGGGGAAGTGGGAGGAGGGGAGAGAGAGGGAACTGGGATTGGTATGTAAAATAAGATTGTTTTAAAAATAAATATTTTAATTCGTGTGTGATATCTATATTTAAAGTCACAGTGTGTGTGTGTGTGTGTGTGTGTGTGTGTGTGTGCATGTGTGTGTATATCAAAGTAGGAATGGGACCATGAGATGGAGGAATAGATCTTGAGCAGGGAGAGAGTGAGTGATGGAATTCGTTTGTCATGGAAGCAGAAGGGAGTACTGTGAAGGTTCATTTTAAATGTTAACTTGACACAACCTAGAATCTCCCAGGAAGAGAGATTTAATGAGGAATTGTCTACATCGGGATGTCTGTGGGAGGTTGTCTTGATTGTCTTAACTGATGTGGGAAGAGCCACGCTAAATGTCAGTGGCAGCTTGGGATGGTGGCCCAGATAAAAGGCTAGGGAAGAAGGAGAGCTTGTTGCTCCTTTCCTGCCTGGTGTTTGCTGTCCATGCTGAGTTTGTCTACTCTGTTGCTGCTGCTGCTATTCTTCCATAGTATTAGAAACAGCTTCTTCATGCTTCTGACATAGGTTAGTGAGTAGAGGCTCTAGAGAAACCCTCCAGGCCAGGACTCTGCCAGATTGGGACTGCTGAAGACATGCAGCCTTGTCGATCCAGCAACTACTACATTCTCAGCCTCTCTGATGTTGACATCACCGTTTTTAGACTACTCAGAGCATATTATGTAAGCCAATCTAATAAATCTTGTTTAGCTATTCATTCTCTGAGCTCTGTTCTTTCAAAGAACCCTGACTAAATATTGTTTGGTGAGAAGGAGGCAAGCAGAAGGTCAGGAGAGATGAGGGCAGAAGACTGGGCAAGGGAAACAAGAAAGACAAAAGTATATTTGCATTTTCTTGCAACCCTAACCTTGCCTTCATCTCAATTGTGAAGCCTCTAGGACAAATTCCATAGCCACGAAGGAGCTTCAGATTTCTGAATGGAAAACCTTCATTGAAAATGGAATGTGTTGAAGGTGTCTGGTGTGTCAAGGGTTCACAAGCAGCAATATCTAGAATTAGAGAAAGTGTAAATCTGGTGTCCACCTCAGATCCACTTGGGGTCTAGAAATCTGAATTTTGGCAAATTATACAGATGTCTGTGCCCTCCCCCCTCTATATTTGTGTGTCCATTTATTTGGGGAAAATGGGATGCACATGAACTGAGGAAATTTTCCATAATCAGTGGAAAACCATCCTCCATGTTGTTCAGATTTCACATTTTGTGCTCAAAGGTGAGTGAAGATCACAAGAAAGGGACACTAGAGTCTACTAACAAAGAGAAGCCCAGGCTGCTAAGGGAACTCAGAGCTGGTGTAACTCCTGCACTTCCTCTGAGAATGAGCTGTGGTTACCTTTCCAGGTCAGAGACTAGAACAACTTCCCAGCTTGGTGATAAGGTGAAGGCAAGGGGAAGAGAAATTGGAGAACCCAAGTGAAGGAGAGCTTTTAAGTCCATTGCATCTTACAGGCACTACAAAAAGGTTTGCATTGAGGAATGCAGGGAGCTGATCACAACAGGTCTTCACCTATCACCATGTTTCTACTGCCAAGGGGTAGCTTCCACTGGCATTCAGAGAAGGGGTGAGAGTGATGTAGGGCAGAGGAGGGTGGTTGTTGGTGGGTGTGGAGGGGGAGAGGGTGAGAGAGAGAGAGAGAGAGAGAGAGAGAGAGAGAGAGAGAGAGAGAGAGAGAGAGAGTTTTTGTAGATGAAGATAGTTAGTTAGAGATTGAGTTAGTTTTTGTTTGCGAATAAACTTGCCAGAAAGGCAGAAAGCATGAGGAATTCAAGTGAACAGTCTGAAAAATAGATGAAAACTAGGCAAGGTGAGTGAGGTGGCTTCTGAAAAGTGGTTCTCTGAAAAGGAATTTGGTTTTATTCTAGTGTAGTAGTAATCCTGCCCCAATAAGGATGTTATTATACCCAAATTACTCTTTATTATACTTTTTTGTGAAAAGTAGATGCTTGAACAGTGATTTAAATAATAAAGATTCTTCTCATGTTCAAGAAAACAGAGAAATATATGTTGTGTTGACATATGTATGAAAATTAAACTGTCTATGTATGCAACTTTAAAATTAAGTCTAAATGATAAAAAAATCACTTCTACAAAAAGGGACGTTTAGTGGAAGAAATAACATTGATTCATGTTATTCCAAATTTCTTTGATGTTTATCTTAGTAAAAACGGAGCTAGATTATTTTATATGCTTTTGTATCACTCTGCTATCATGTTATGCTTAAAAGACAAAAGCATTTTAGTAGCCTGTTTAGGAACTGGTGGGTATTGTTTCATAACATTCCAAAATAGGATAAGTGACATTTCTTTGAGGCATTTCTTTGTAGAACTTGAGATTATATAATGAACATTTTGAGTCCTTATATAGAAAAAAATCCTCTAGTTAATCCTTATTTAAAATGGAGTGCTTATTCATGCATGCTTTTTCAAAATTATGGATCGATGTTTGAAAAATGTTACATAGTGTGAATCCATGAGCGTCTGGTAAAGGTTCTCACGAATTTATTTAGATATAAAATAGGAGTAGGCACTCACTGACACAGAACGGCTAGATGCTGCTGCTGATTCAGCTGCATTTGTCCAGTTGTTCTGCGCAAGGCTTGAAGAGCACCAACCACAAGATACCTGCTCTGTTCTGACTACCCAAGACAGCGAGAGAGCAAGAGAGTGAGAGATCCTTTCCCTCAGTTTATAATTTGTCAGGTAGGCAGACAAGACCATGCTCTAGGCCTTGCTGCCCCAAAAGTCATTGGCTAAATGGATTGAAATCCCACAACAATCAGGGTTCCCTGTTCTTTGGGAAGTCCAAGGACCACCCAACTCCATCCAGGTCTAGTAAGGTGAGCATCCAAACTGCCTAGGCTCCCACAAAGCCAATACGTGCAGTAGGATCAAAAACCCATTACCATTGTTCTTGAGGTCTCAGTAGATCCCACAGGGCAGGGAAGCCTGATTGCTCTTTGGGCTGACGAGGGAGGGGGACTTGATTAGGGGAGGGGGAGGGAAAGGGGAGGCGGCGGTGGAGAAGAAACAGAAATCTTTAATAAATAAAGAAAGAAAGAAAGAAATCCCACAACAATGTTATATCACCTGGTTTTTTAGATGCTCCAAATAGTGACATATTTTATGATATATAATAAAAATCATACTTGTTACTAGATTTTATCAGGGAGATATTTGTGTCACGAAAGCTATAATATCTGCTAAAACCTCCAAAACTGAATAACCAAAAATTTGTTAGTAATTCTGTTTGATTAAGATAAGATATTGCTGTGTGCTGGTTGAATGAGAATGGCTCCCATCAGCTCAATATTTGAATGCTTGGTTCCCAGTTGGTAGACTATTTTGGAAGGTTACAAATTGTGTTACTGGGGGTGGGCTTTGAGGTTTCAAAAAATCCCATACCAGGCCCAACCCAATCTCTCTCTCTCTCTCTTTCTCTCTCTCTCTCTCTCTCTCTCTCTCTCTCTCTCTCTCTCTCTCTCTCTCTCTCTCTCTCTCTCTCCTTTTTGTAGATCAGAATGTGAGCTCTCCACTACTGCTCCAATGCCATGCCTGCCTGTTTGCCATCATACTCCCTGCTATGGCAGTCATGGGCTTATGCTCTGAAACTGTAAGCAAGCCCCCAGTTAAATGTTTTCTTTTATATTCTGTCTTGGTTATAGTGTCTCTTCACAGCAATAGAAAAGTAACTAAGATATGCTGTATTGCTGTGGGACAATGGTCTGTACCTTGTCACTTGTATTTTAAATAAATGCTGATTGGCCAGAGCCAGGAAAGAAATATAGGTGGGACAACCAGGCAGGAAGTAGAGGTAGAGCAATGAGAATTCTGGGAAGAGGGAAGTTTCAGTCTGCAGTCGTAACCCAGATGCAGAGGAAACAAGATGTGACTGCCTTGCCAACAAAGGACCAGGTGGGACAGAAACCTCTGTCAACAGAATGGTGTGCCAATGTGGGGCTGAACAAATCCACTTAAAAGCCTAAGAGAGCTTGGGAAGTAATTCTAGACAAAAAAAAATAGAGTTAAGCATGGCTTATTGATAGCAGGATTTTCTCAGGTGGGCTCTGTTTGCTACAGGCAAGCGCTCTCATTTAAGTGAGGCTTCCTGACTCAGCTTTAACTATGAAACTTTGCAGCTCTTTTAAGAGGTCCTGCCACAAAACACTTAAATGGTGTTGATGAAAATCTGGCTGCATACTTTTTGGTGGTGGCAAGGACCTTGAAACGCCATAGAGTTGTGGCAATAAACATGGCTCCAGCTGGCTCTTCGCCATGAGGCTGGACTCACAGGAAGCTAAGGAATGGGCTGGATCCAGCCATCAAAGCCCTGGCTTTAATCCTAGCCATATCGTTTAGCAAATTAAAGACTCATGTGGTCAGAAAAAGAGAGATACAGTAAAGATAGTTTCAGATGAAAAGGCCTCTAAACAGTTTGCAGTGTGTTTAAAAATATATGTAGGTTTGGTAGAGAGAAGAAAAAGGAATAAATTCTTGAAATAAAAAAAGAAAAAAGGAGAGTAGTTGGGTGTGGTGGCACACACCTTTAATCCCAGCACTTGGGAGGCAGAGCCAGACAGGTCTTGTGAGTTCAAGGTGTGGTGTCACACACCTTAAATCCCAGCGCTTGGGAGTCAGAGGCAGACAGATCTCTGTGAGTTCAAGGACAGCCTGGTCTACAGAGTTAATTCTAGGACAGCCAAAGATACACAGAGAACCTGTCTCAAAAAGCCAAATATTAAAAATAAAATTAAAAGAAATAAAGTTTAAAATAAGGCCATGTAAAGATGGAACATACAGAGTCTGGATATTGTATATTATTGTGTTGTCTTTGAATTACATGACTGCTGAGGAAGGAGCAAGAGCTACTAAAAGACATTTGATTATAAATGCTGCTAAATTAATTCAACATATATATTTTGAAAATGCCTTGGCTTTAAAAGATATGTCAAAAGATATGTTACTTTGGAGAAGAGGTTTTGCTTTTATTTCCACAGGAAATGAGAAGCTGTGGATTTATTCTGTGTTTAGAAAATCAGGTTTGACCAATAAAGACCCTTTGAGAAATATCTGATAGGAGGAATAGCCCAGATGTCTGAGTTCTACATCCAGAACAGATTCAAGACTGCTGCCTGAGATGATCAAGTCTCACAGGGTACTCCAGTCAGGACTTGATTATAATTCTAAATTTTCTTTAGGTCCCCATAAGACTTTCAGTGCCCCCCAGTCAGCAGAAAGTAGCTTGGAAAACTACTTCTTTTGCCCACATTTCCAAAAAATGGATTATGGATGTTTGCCTTTGTTTAAAAGGATGGTTACAACTTGTTATGGATAATGGTCAGTAGAAAAGCTAAACAAAGGAGATTCGAATTCAGAGTTCTTGTTTAAAAAAAGGTAGGGAAAGTTCTGTGGGACAATGGTCTCTACCCTGTCACTTGTATTTTAAATAAATGCTGATTGGCCAGTAGCCAGGCAGGAAGTATAGTTGGAGCAATCAGGCAGGAAATAGAGGCAAAGAAATGAGAATTCTGGGAAGAGGAAAGTTTCAGTCTGCAGTTGTGACCCAGAGGCAATGGAAGGAAGATGTGACTGCCTTGCTGGAAAAGGACCAGGTGGGACAGAAACCTCTGTCAACAGAATGGTGTTCAGTCAACAAAGCCACAGAGGAAGCAAGATGTGACTGTCTTACCAAAAAAGGTACCAAGCCACATGGCTAACACAGACAAAAATTATGGACTAATATAAGTTATAAGAGTTAAAAAGAAGCCTGAGCTACTAGGCCAACCGGTTTATAATTAATGTAGACCTCTCTGTGTTTCTTTGGGACTGAATGACTGCAGGACTGGATGAGACAGAAACTTCTGTCAACAGAATGGTGCTCTGTCAACAGAATGGTGCTCTGTCAACACTGTATCTCCCAAGCTCATGTTCTCTTCACCTCAGCCTTCTGGGTGATGGGATTATTGATGTGCTTCCATGCCTGGCTTGCCAGTAATTCTTTTAGTTAAAAATGGTGTTTCATGAAAAGACTAGATTTTTCTTATTTAGTTGAAATCTTACATACCATTCCCAGTTCCCACTCCCTCCCCTCCTTCCACTCTCCCCATCTTCCACCAACCCCACCCCTATGTACTCCTCAGAGAGGATAAAGCTTCTATAATGGGAAGTCAACAAAGTCTAGTACATTATTTTGAGGCAGGACCAAGATCCTCCCCACTATATCTAGGCTGAGCAAGGTATCCCTCCAGAGAGAATGGGCTCCAAAAAAAAAAAAGACAGTTCAAGAAGTAGGGATAAATCCTGGCTGCATTGCCAGTGGCCCTACAGACTGTCGCAGCCATACAACTGTCACCCACATTCAGAGGGCCTAGTTTGGTCCTATGCTGGATCCCTCACTGTCAGTTCAGAATAGTGAGCTTCCATCAGCTCAGGGAAGGTATTTCTGTGGGTTTCCCCATCAAGGTCTTGACCCCTTTGCTCATACTGGCACTCCTCTCTCTCTTTGACTGGACTTTAGGAGCTTAGCCCAGTGCTTCACTGTGGATCTTTGCATCTGCTTCCATCAGTTGCAAAAAGACTAATTTTTAATGGCAAAGATGTTTTTTCCTGAGGAAACTGTAGCTCAGAGGCAGCAGAAGTACTTTTCCTTTTGTCATGTGATAAACAGAGCTCCCCACCCCCAGTTCTCAAGGGTCAATTTTTGTAATTCCAACAACTTTCCTATTTCATATAAGAAATTCTTAGACACAGTAGAATTTGGATAGCTGGCATTTGTGGTAAAAGTCCATACTATGGATAGGACACTGGTTACACCAGTGTTTGCTAGTACTGCATTACTCTATGTTGGGGTGCTAGTGGTCTCATTTGGGCAACTGTCCATTTCCTCAGGCTACTGGTGCAATGCTGCGCAAGGATAAAGGTTTCAAACCACACACATCATTTGCTTAATTTTCTTCGGGTCAGAAGTCTGAAATAAGTTCCATTTGGCTAAAATGAAGGTGTTGGCAGGGCCAACCTCCCTCCAGAAGTGTTAGGAGAGAATCTGTTGCTTCACCCTTGGGGAATTCTGTACTTGTATTTGGCTCACAGTGTCATTCTTCAAGGCACAGCCCTTCCTTTGGCCATAGCTGTCATTCCTGCCTTCTGTTCAGTTCTTCCTCTGCCCTTCCAGCACTCCTCATTCTGGAGGAACAGAATGGATGCCCACCTGAAAATTATTTTCGATGTCTGGACTTCTGACTACACGCTCGCTCACCCATCCAGGAGGTAGGAAAATGTCTGTTCTGGTTGTAGGGTAGAAGGGCCAGCTGAAGCAGGAAAGCTGACCAATCCCTAAGCAGAAAACCAACTAATCCCTGAACACCATGAACCCAGAGCCAGTGAAAGAAATACACCCTGGATCTGAGACCTGAGCCAGAGAAAGAAACATCTCTAGACCTGAACCCAGAACCAAAGAAACATGCCCTGACTCTTAAAACAGTGCCAAAGAATGTATACTTTGTCACTAGAATCAGAACCAGCGAAAGAAATATGCCTTGGCCCCAAGATTAGAGTCAAAAGGCTAAAAAGGACCAGTGAAAGAAACACAGTTTGGACCTGAAATCAGAGCCATCTCTGTCCCTGATCATCTAAACTAGTCAATCCCTGAGATATGTAATAGCCATGGCTGTCCTTGAACTCACTCTGTAAACCAGGCTGGCCTCAAACTCAGAGAACCACCTGTCTCTGCCTCCCAAGTACTAAAATTAAAGGCGTGTGCTACTATTGCTCAGCTCAGTTCTAAGTTATTTAGTTATTTTTCTCTCTTATCGCCTTGTTTGTGACCTTCAGTATAATCATATATGATGGTAAAGATATTTTTGGCAAATTTATTTTTGCCTTCTTCTTAACATCAGTGGAAATGCCTCTAAAATTTCACAATAATCTTAAGTACAGATGGTTTGGGAATCCCTTTTTATTTTTAAGCTCATTTCTATTTCTGATTCTAGTTCTTCCTCACATTGAAGTTTAGTTCCAATAATCTTTATAAAAATATCTTGGGCCTGGGAAAATCTTATTAGAAAAAAAGAGAAGGATCTGGAGATATGGCTCAGTGGTTAAGAGCACTGCCTACTCTTCCAGAGAACCCAGGTTGTTTTCTCGGCACCCACAAACAGCTCACTACCCTTTGTGACTTCAAATCCAGAGTATCTGATGCCCTCTTCTGGTCTCTGCATGCACCAGGCATGGTGCACACACACGTATTCAGGCAAAATAATCATAGATACAATGTTAAATAATAAATACAATTTAAAACTCTATTATGTTCCATATTTTAGGACCTTTGAAACTTACATGTCTATATAGTTAAAATAATAGATATGAATTTAAAGTTTAGTTTTAAAAATATAGGCTCCTGCTCCTTCCCTTTTCAGAGACAGCCATATCTTATGCAGTACCAGCCTCTTCCCTGAGACATGGTGGTGAAAGTTGGACTGATTGAATTTTGTGTTCTTGTGTGCCTGGTCATGAGGGCTGCCTTCAACTCTGGCAAAGTAGACATTTTTGCTGCCAATGACCCTTACACCAACCTCAACTATGCAGTCAATATGTGCCAGTATGCCTCTACCCACAGCAAGTTCCATGGGACAGTCATGGCTGAGAATAGGAAACTTGTCATCAATGGAAAGGCCATCTCCATCTTCTAGGATTGAGATCATGCCAACATTGAATGGGGCAATGCTGATGCTGGGTATGTTGTGAAGTCCAATGGTGTTTTGACCACCATGGAGAAGGCTGGGATACACTTGAAGGGTGGAGCTGTGTAACATTAGGTTGGGCACCATTCTGTAACATGAGGGCCTGCTTGTGGGGGTTTCTGTCCTGCCCAATTCCCATAGCCAGCAAGTCCCAAAGAAAGTCACACAGAGGTCTCCATAAGATTATAAACTGATTGGCCTTTAGCTCAGGCTTTGTATTAGCTCTTATAATAAATACCAGCCCATTATTCTAGTGTATGTTAGCCACATGGCTCGGTACCTTTTTTGCCTGGGTAGGTCACATCTTGCTTCTTCCGTGGTCCGGGCAGGACTGGAGAAAGAGCTTCCTTCTTCCCAGAATACTCCTGTTCTCATCGCCCCACCTCTACTTCCTGTATGGCTTTCCCTCCTATACTTCCTGACTGGCTACTGACCAATTGGCATTTATTTAAAACATAATTGACAGATACAGAATTGTTCCACTCCAGAGCTGAAAAATTGATCATCATATTTTCCCCTTCTGCTGATGCCCCTATGTTTGTGATAGGAGGGAACCATGAGGAGTATGACAATTCACCTCAACATCAACAGTGCCTCCTATGCTGTGGTGGTTTAAATAGGAATGGCCCCCATAGGCTTATATATGTGGGTACTTGGTCAATAGGAAGTGGTGCTACTTGAAGGGAATTAGGTGATATGGAGTAGATGTAGCCTTATGGGAGGAAGTGTGTCACTAGGGGTGGGCTTTGGGGTTTCAAAAGGTCAAGCCAGGCCCAGTGTCTGTCTCTCTTCCTGCTGCCTGTGGAACCAGATGTAGAACTCTCAGCTGCCATGCCTGTCTGTGTGTTCCTATGCTTCCCACCATGAGGAGAATGGACTAAACCTCTGAAACTCTAAGTAAGCCACAATTAAATGTTTTTTATAAAAATAGTCATGGTCATGGTATCTCTTCACAACCACAAGACAACATTTACAACATACACCAACCTCTGACAAACTTTGACATTGTGAAAAGACTAATGGTCACAGTCCATGACATCACTACTATCTAGAAGACTGTGGATGACCACCCCCTGCCACAGAAGCTGTGGCACGATGATTGTGGGACTGATTAGAACATCATCCCTGCATCCACTGGTGCTGCCAAGGCTATGGGCAAGGCCATCCCGGAGCTGAAAAGGAAGCTCACTGCTGTGGCCTTCTGTGTTTCTACCCCCAGTGTGTCTGTCGTGGAATTGACACACCACCTGGAGTTTGAAAATTCAAATAGTGTAGAGCTGGCTCTGGAGAAGGACTCCTTGCATGGCATCATGGTAGATGTTATTATGATGAGAACTTGTCATGTGCTTAACCGGGAAGTTTGAGGACATGGAGAGGGGCCAGACTTGTAATCTCTCACTAGGTTTACCTCTTACAGTTTCCACTGCTTCTCAACATCACCACATTGGGGACAAAGTTTCCAAGATATAAATTCTTGGACTAACACTCAAGCTATATTCAAATAATGCCATATGGATAAGAAGTTTGAATTTAACAAAAATTTCATGAAATTAGCTTGCCCACAGGTTATACAAAAGTAAACTGCAGACCACGGTTTTTATAAGCCCTGGATAAATGTTTCACAGTAGATGGGAGAAATACTATCACACTACATTTATTTTTGGACATATTATTTTATGTCTGAAACAATTTATGAAGTACATATTCTCATCACCCCCTTTTTAGAGTTGAGAAAGTTAAGGCTCAATGATCACTGTAAAGTAGTGGCTTTTAACCTTGGCTGCAAGTTGGTGTCACTAGAGGGTATTTTTTAAAGAACATCATGCTGCACTCAGAGAACGTAATTGGTTTAGAACCACAGCCCTCAACATTGGATGTCTTGGCTTACCTTCTCCTACGGAGTTGTTTGGCAATGTCAAGAGATATTTTTGGTTCTATTCATGTAACATTGGCACATCAAGGGGAGAGTCTCTGTTTCTAAATGGCCAGAAAAGACAGTGTAGCCTTGTCACAACAGAGACTCATCCAGCCTCAAATGTTAATAGAAGCAGAGTTAATCCCAGATGTGCCAGAGGGAATGGAAGACACCAAGGAAACTGCCTTCCAGTTACAGAAGGACTGACACATGTATGATTTAAAAGACAGGTCCAAGTCAAATGGGGTCCCAGTGCTAAGAAGGGAAGTGGACATGATCCCTCAATTCCTAATCCAGGCGGAATACTAAATTGACAACCCCTCAAAAAGGCTAAATTAGCTTTCTCTAATTGAGTCTCTAATGAGTATACAAATTACACTTCGGGCAGGCCCCCTGCCCAGCAGTTGATAATCAATACAAAACTAACTCAATGGTATTTTGGAGTTTTTTTTTTGTCTCATAATGATTTGTATGGACATTTGTTTTTGTAATGTTACTGGTTTTGCTTATATATTATGGTTTCCAGTTTTGTGCTTTTATGGTGTGTGCACGCATATATGTGTATATTCCTTGTGCTTTTTTCTATGTGTTTTGTTTTCTTCTGGTTTATTTATTTGTTTACCTGTTTGTTTTTGAGAGAGAGAGAAAGAGGGAGAGAGGGAGAGAGAGAGAGAGAGAAAGAGGGAGAGAGGGAGGGTGAGAAGGCATGGCATTGGATGAATGGGAAGGATCTGACAGGAGATGAGGGACGGGAAACCACGATCAGATTATATTATATTAAAAAGTTGATTTTTCAAATAATTGCGATGTAAGGCTGGGCCCAGGCACTGACTGATAGTAAAGGCTCTCCCAGTGAATCCCCACCTGATAGTTTTCTTGGTGAATTAGCAAGACCTGGTGCATAAGAACGAGCAGGAATTTGCTGAGAGGTGGGTGAGTGAAAGCAATTTATTAGGAATTTAGGGACGGAGCATATTGGTGCTAGCAAGGCAAGAAACAACCACACACACCAGAGTAAGGAAGCAGAGGTTTATATGCTAATCTAGATTGTGAGCTGTTGCCAGTCAAAATATAGCAGGGCTTTCTTAAAAAAACAAAACAAATGCAAAAATTATACTAGTATTGTGTACAAAAAAATTGTGGTGGTGAATTTCTGTCACCCCAGCACTTGAGAGATTCAGTCACCAGGATTTTCATTATGAGGTTAGACTAGGAGAAGTAGTGAGACAGACAGAGAGTAGCAGGAGGGAGAGAAAAGAAAAGGAGAAGGAAGGTGAGGATGAGACAGAGGGAGGGAAGGAAGGAGGAAGGAATCCAAACATCAGTGGCTGGCACCAAAGTGCTTGGTGATTTATCTTAATGACTTTGTTTATTCCGTAGTGTTTGGAATACATGCCAAAGTTACTTGGCGGGATAATGGAGAGCACATTCAAGAGGACTATAGCCATCTCAATGATAACTTGTATAGTTCATATCAACAGACAATTGTGAGTTTTTAAGAAAAGACAACTGCAGCTTTACGTTGGCAAATTTCTTTTTCATGAGCTGCCAGTAAGGTGCTAAATGGACCAGTTTGAGAGCCTTCTTTTATTTTCTTCTTTATTGTGCAGAGTAATATTGAGGACACCAAAGGATTCGATAATGCGCTCCTTGATAGATGGGAGGCTTGAGTAAAGAAACAGCTTGTGCATCTACTTCAAGTGGCTCCTGCTCCCAAACTTCTTGGAGGAAGGCTGAAAACTAAGCTCTAAGGAAAGGTGCATTTTTTTTTGTGCTTTCCAAAGAAAATGCATGTGTGAAGACCCCAGAGGTGGAAATATGGAGAAATAAAATGTTAGAACTGTATACTCTTTTCTAGACCAGCCTAATGCGATGGGGTTGCTAGATAATGTAGGTGGAGGTTAAATAAAGCATGCAGAAAGCACTCCAGAGAGATACTGGGAAGATTCATAATGCAAGGATTCCAAATAATGAAATGCCAGGGTGGGAGGAAAATTCTGTGTGGCAATGTTTCATAAGGTTCTTTGACTAACTACAATAAAACTACCTTCCATGCTTGTTAAAAATAGAGATTTTTCAGGTTCAACTGAGGGGTGTGTGTGCATGAGTACGTGTTTGTGTGTGCGTATTCATGCCTATGTGTGTGTGTGTTTGTGGTTTTGTGTACATGTATGTGCAGGCCAGAGGTTGTATGTAGAGATTCCATTGATCATTGATGTCTTTATTTTCTCTCTCTCTTTTTCCTTCCTTCTTTCTTTCCTTCCTTCCTTCTTCCTTTCTTTTGGTTTTCAAGACAAGGTTTCTCTGTGTAGCTCTGCTCTTCGGGAACTCACTCTGTAGACCAGGTTGGCCTTGAACTCACAGAGATCCTCCTGTCTCTGCTTCCCAAATGCTGGAATTAAAGGTGTGTGCTACCACTGCCCAGCTGGATGTCTTTCTTAACTGCTTTCTACCTTATTAATTGTTCTTATTTAAAAATTTTATTTATGTTTATGCATTTAGGTGAGTGTATTCTATGTGCATATGGGTACCCATAGTAGTCAGAAGAAGGCATCAAATCCCCTTAAGATGGAGTTCCAGTCAATAGTGCAATGTAGGCACTGGGGACTGAACTGGGGTACTCTGGAAAAGCAGCAAGTGCTCTTTACTTGCTAATATATCTCCAATCTCTTCATTATCTGGCAATTTTATACAAGTATACACCAAATTTTGATAATTTTTACTTCCCCCATTGCACTTTCTCATCCATCCTCTTTTCCTTTACTTCCTAACAACCCCCTCCTAATTTAATGTTTTTTCTTACTGAATTTAATTATGAAGGTGTGTGTGTGTGTGTGTGTGTGTGTGTGATCTTCAGTGGTATCATCACTGATTTGTCCCCTTTTGTTTTTGAGACATAAGTTCTCTCAGACTGTGGAAAATACTGATTTGGCTTAACTGGCTGGCCTAAAAGCTCAAGGGATCCTCCTGCCTCTGTCTTCCCAGTGTGATGGGGGAGAGTCTTCTGTTTTGTATTAATTTCATTGGTTAAATAAAGAGACTGCCTTGGCCCTAATAGGACAGAAAAGTAGGTAGGCGGAGTAGACAGAACAGAATGCTGGGAGAAAGAAGCTGGGAGAAAGAAGCCAAGTCAGTCAGTCGCCATGATTCTCCGACCCCAGACAGATGTAGGCTAGAATACTTCCTGGTAAGACACCACCTCGTGGTGCTACACAGATATTAGAAATGGGTTAGATCAATATGTAAGAGCTAGCCATTAAGAGGTTATAACTAATGGGCCAGGCAGTGTTTAAAAGAATACAGTTTCAGCATAATTACTTCGGGTAAAGCTAGCCCTGCGGAGCTGGGCAGAACGCAGCCCACTGCAGCTCCTTACTACACCAGTGCTTGGATTACAGGCTATTATAGAGTGTCAATTGTCAGCCCAACACACCTTGGAAAAGAGGAAACCTCAACTGAGGAATCACCTCCATCTGATTGACCTGAGGGCAAGTTTGTTGGGCATTTTTTTTGGTTGCTAATTGATGTGGGAGGGTCCATCCCACTGAAGGTGATGTAACCTCTGGGCAGGCGAGCCTTTGCTGTCTAAGAAAGGTAACCGAGCAAGCCAGGAAAAGGGAGACAATAAGCAGCATTGTGCCATGGTTTCTACTCTAAGCTCTTACCTTGAGTTCCTGCCGTGGCTTCCTTTAGTGACAGACTATAACTTGTAAGCCAAAGGGACCTTTCTTCCCTGAAGTTGCTTTTGGTTGTGGTGTTCATCACAGCAACAGAAAAGCAAACTAGGACACAGGCAAACTTTGCCTTACCTGGAATTTAATGTGCCGCTAGGGATCCAAACTTCGGTCCTCATTTCTATACAACAGGCACCTTACCAACTGAGCCATTGTCCCAGTCTTTGCTGAGAACTTCAGAATGAAGCACATAGTAAGACCTCAGAATATGTATATCGAACAGGTTTTGCAAGTATTTCTGATCTAGACTGAAGTTTGAGAAACATTGGTGTCAGCAGACCACTGGTTATGCCTGGAAGATGATCAAGTTGTTGGTGTAATATGAAATACAGACATCCCTTGCCTTAGGAGAGAATGTCTTCCTGAGAAGTGTGAGTTAATAGAGGTTTTTCAAATTTTCTTTTGTTGTAATTGTACCAGTGGTAATTATCACTTACTAGAAGTCAAAGCTTAAAACTTGTACAGAGAAAATGTTCACATTCTCCTAAACTCTTCAATTTGGGGGGGGGGGGGAACGTAGTCTCTTATAATCAGTTATTAGCTAGCTCTTTCATTTAACTTAAGCAAACTTCAGGCATTAAAACTTAATTGTTGTACCTGCTTCTTGAGTTCTTTAGCATTTTTACCTTTCACCAAATATTTTATGTAAAATTTAAATTTAGAAAGCAGAGTAAATTAAGTTTCATTAATTTTGACAAGCACGATAACATGCTTGTTATAATTATATAAATGAGATTTTTGTGGCTTCCATATCTGTTGTATCTCATGATTACACAAAGGTTTCACATTGGGGCAAGAATATGCTGATTAGATAAGTAACATTTAGTACAAAATTATATTGTATTGGGTGCATTTAAATTTTATACAAAGAACCGACTTAGACTCTGATTATTCAAGTCTCTGATTGCTTTGTCATTCACAGTTTTGATAAATGGTTTAAACATTTAATGAATTGATAATTTGCGATTGAGTCAATAAAATACCACATTGTAAACCTTACTTCTGAAAATGTGAAGATTAGTTGGATTCTCATTCTTTGCATTATTTAACAGTGTATGTATAATTGTTCTATTTTTTTAACTGTCCTTAATCACTTCCACTTGATTTGATAAGCCCTTTGCCAGCTCTCTGGAAGAGTCTCATTTTGACAGGATGATAATAGTACACGGCGTAATGAAATTACCACAATTCCACTGGAGGAGAAGAATGCCTTTCTAGTGTAGAGATGTAGAGTCTCTATTTAGAAAATTCAGTCAGAGGGCAAATGAAATGCCTTCCCAGCTTGTTTCCAAATTATCCATTAACGAAGGCCCATGTCAATCCACGATGTTTTCAGTGTAAAGGAATCTAGGAGAATATAGAACTGAACACTTGAGATTGTTAGAGCTGGTAGGAACTTGGGAGCTCTCAAACTCAAATATCTCAAAGTGCCAGGTAATTATCACAAATGAGTGACAGCCAATAGACTGCAATTCAAGAGGGATTCTTCCTAGGTTGCCTGTGGAAACATGGACTCGGTATTAGCAAGTATTCTGACTGTGAAAGTGACTTCCAAATGTCCTCTTTCCTGGCCAGCCTAGGACCTACTACTTCCTGTCTTCATCACAGATGCTTGGACTTTGGATAACTGCCCGTCTCTGAGGAATGTTGTCTTTTGTATACATGGCACTTGACCCTTGCGACCAGTCTTGAAAATGAACAATGACGGGTTGTTTTCTTAGAAAGTTTCGAGGGAAAAGGGGGACTTTGCATGTTGGAAGTAGAATAGAAAGAGTCAGACACAGAAATGGAGCGAAGTTATGCAAATCACGGTTTATGAAAGGTCTTCAGCTGCTACACAGAGGTCCCTGGAGTGGGACCCCTGAGTATCTGAATCCTCAATGCTACATAAGAAGCCTTATTTAAAGAGCTATCAAAAGACAAGTAAAAAATGGACACAGTAGTTCCAGGAATATGTGTATGGTGCTAATTGGGGATAATTGTTCTTACCTTCTAGAGTTGTGGAATACTATAGCAAGAATTACATGTAGGAAAGAGGTTGAAGTTTAAGGCTATCCTCGGCTATGTAGTAATTCCAGGTCAGCCTCAGTTACAGAGTTCCTGTCTCAAATAAAACGAGAAAGCAAGCAAACAGATAGCAAGGAGAATATGCACACATGTCTAGGTTAGTACCTGATACAAGGAAGGAACTAATATTACCTCTTTGGCTCCTTTCTTGTTTTTTCCCTGTCTGTGTATATACATATTAGCATTGACCTCAACCAAGGCAGGGTGCCAGTGTCTATGGCTCAAGCTCCCCATCCCCATTTGCTGGCTATTACCTGAGCATGCCATTGTCCATACCCATAATTTTCCAGACTCAGGTCTTTAGGGGAACTGATTAAAGATTCTAGATCAGACTCTGGCTGCAGTATTGAAAGCAACTGCACTAGATAGTTGAAGTTTAAGTTGATTTAATGAGGAAATTTAATAAGGGAAATTAAGGCCTCCTTTTGCTGCCAATCTTCCTGTTCTCTGGCTCTTAAATTCTCTTTGCCCCTCTCCTATGGTGTTTCCTGAACCTTGGAGGGGTTGTTGTTAGAGCCATCAAATTTAGGGCTCAGCATGTCACTGTCACTTATTCTTGGGACTTTGGCCATTTCTGAGTTTGGGCATTAACTGCTGCTTGTAAAAAGTGTCTCTGATGCAGGGTGGGCGTGACATCAGTCTCTGGATAAAACAGGGGTGTTTAGAAGGCAACATGACCCTCAAATATAGCAAATATATTTTTTGGTTTGTTACTTTGGCAACTGGGTGAGGACAAATAAACTGTGTTTGATGGCAGTCTTGGCTTGTGTCCAACCTGTCTCTTATTAGTACTTGTGCCATAATTTCAGAAGCAACAGTCACAGCCAGTTAGATTGGAGTAACTGAAATAAAGTTCTTAGGAAGATTACTTTATGCCTTTCTGTAGCATAAATACAAGTGTTTTCGCTGCCACTTGTTTTCAACCTTCACTGGCCACTGAATGTCACTGTGGTTCCAAGGAAATGCAATAAACATAAGACTCCTTTGGTCTTAGCAATGACTCTGAAGGCTTGGTTTAAAAAATGAATAGTTAAATTGGCTCCAATATTCTCTAGATGCCTTGTGCAATAACTGCAGTGCACCATTTCTGTTTAATAATTCATTGGTGGTGGTAAATCAACAATGGGAACAAAATATCTGAGTCAATACTTCCAAGCCTTCAAGTCCTATACAGCAAAACTCAAAAGCCCCAGGTTGTGATTCTGGTTGTGCCTAACTCTTATTAGATTTCTTCAATGGACAAATGGAGAAACCGAGTTAAAGACAGAAGGCAGACTCAGAGGCAGGAAGGAGTTACCTAAGAGAGGGCAAACACAGAAAGGCAGGAAGGAAGGAGTTAACTACTAGAGGGCAGACACAGAGAGGCAGGAAGGACTTGCTGCAGGTGGCCATGTCAGAGGAGCAGCATGAGGCCATTAAGGTTCGGGAAAGCCAGCCCAACAGGATGCAAAACTCAGAGGGCTGCATCTTGGGTAGGAAAGGCCCCTAGAACCTCAGCCCCAGAATGTGTCTTGCTACTGCTGTGTTTGCTGCTACCATTTTTTCTCTAGTATCTGGCATGGTGTGAACGGGTGTGGGGATATCACCACTGCTCCTAATGTGGTGTGATTATCTCATGGAAACACCCAATTCTACTGGGCATTTTTACCTGTGGATTATTATAAAAACGATTTCCTCCTAAGGTGTACTGTTTAACTTAAGCAAAGATTTTATACAGTAAGTGTTAGTTTAAATAGGATTTTAGTGATTGAGGGTCTTTAATAAATAAAGTAAGGGATTATGGTATAGTTTAGCTTAGTGTGAAAACTAATACAGCTAAAAGTAAGATATGGTGTTGCCCCTGCCTGTGAAAAAACTGGGGCTGCAGAGGATAGAAAAATAAGAATAAGAAAATGTCTCACAGCTAGTTTCTTTTGAGGAACTGTATAGACTGTGACTTAGGTTAATGAGTAAGAGAAAGAGCTGAGTCTTAGAAGCCCAGATAGCTCAGGTTCTTTTATTTTTTTCCTATTAATTAATTAATTAATTAATTAATTTATTTATTTAAGATTTCTGTCTCTTCCCCACCGCCGCCTCCCCTTTCCCTCCCCCTCCCCCAATCAAGTCCCCCTCCCTCGTCAGCCCAAAAAGCAATCAGGGTTCTCTGCCCTGTGGGAAGTCCAAGGACCACCCACCTCCATCCAGGTCTAGTAAGGTGAGCATCCACGAAACTGCCTAGGCTCCCACGAAACCAATAGGTCCAGTAGAATCAAAAACCCGTTGCCATTGTTCTTGAGGTCTCAGTAGTCCTCCTTGTCCGCTATGTTCAGCGAGACCAGTTTTGACCCAGGCTTTTTCAGACCCAGGCCAGCTGGCCTTGGTGAGTTCCTGATAGAACATCCCCATTGTCTCAGTGTATGGGTGCACCCCTCGCGGTCCTGAGTTCCTTGCTTGTGCTCTCTCTCCTTCTGCTCCTGATTTGGACCTTGAGATTTCAGTCCGGTGCTCCAATGTGGGTCTCTGTCTCTGTCTCCTTTCATCGCCTGATGAAGTTTAATATTCAGGAGGATGCCTATATGATTTTCTTTGGGTTCTCCTTCTTATTTAGCTTCTCTAAGAACCCGAATTATAGGTTCAATGTCCTTTATTTATGGCTAGAAACCAAATATGAGTGAGAACATCCCATGTTCCTCTTTTTGGGTCTGGCTTACCTCACTCAGGATGGTGTTTTCTATTTCCATCCATTTGCCTGCAAACTTCAAGAAGTCCTTGTTTTTTACTGCTGAGTAGTACTCTAATATGTATATATTCCATACTTTCTTCATCCATTCTTCAATTGAAGGGCATCTAGGTTGTTTCCAGGTTCTGGCTATTACAAACAATGCTGCTATAAACATAGTAGAGCATATACGTTTGTTGTGTGATAAGGCCTCTCTTGGGTATATTCCCAAGAGTGGTATTGCTGGGTCCATGGGTAGGTTGATCCCAAATTTCCTGAGAAACCTCCACACTGCTTTCCAGAGTGGTTGCACAAGTTTGCATTCCCACCAGCAATGGATGAGTGTACCCCTTTCTCCACAACCTCTCCAGCAAAGGCTATCATTGGTGTTTTTGATTTTAGCCATTCTGACAGGTGTAAGATGGTATCTTAAAGTTGTCTTGATTTGCATTTCCCTGATCGCTAAGGAAGTTGAGCATGACCTTAGGTGTCTTTTGGCCATTTGAACTTCTTCCATTGAGAGATCTCTGTTCAGCTCAGTGCCCCATTTTATAATTGGGTTGATTAGCCTTTTACAGTCTAGTTTCTTGAGTTCTTTATATATTTTGGAGATCAGACCTTTGTCAGTTGCGGGGTTGGTGCTCAGGTTCTTTTAATCTTAACACTGAGAGACGTGTTTACAGGTTTTGGTATGCATTATAGCTAAAACAAAGCTTTAAATGTGATTTAAGGTTAGGGCAATCTTAACAAAGCAATCTACAGATTCAATGCAATGCCCATCAAAATCCCAGCAAAATTCTCCAAAGACCTCAAAAGAACGGTACTCAACTTCATATGAAAAAGCAAAAAACCCAGGATAGCCAAAACAATCCTGTACAATAAAAGAACTTCTGGAAGCGTCACAATCCCTGACTTCAAACTCTACTACAGAGCTACAGTACTGAAAATAGTCTGGTATTGGCATAGGAACAGACAGGAGGACCAATGGAACCTAATAGAAGACACGGATATCAATCCACACATCTTTGAATACATGATTTTTGACAAAGAAGCCAAAGAAAATATCAAATGGAAAAAAGAAAGCATATTTAACAAGCGGTGCTGGCATAACTGGATATCAACCTGTAGAAGAATGAAAATAGACCCATATCTATAGACCATGCACAAAACTCAAGTCCAAGTGAATCAAATACCTCAACATAAAGCCAGCCACACCCACACTGAACCTTATAGAAGAGAAAGTGGGAAGAAATACACTTGAATGCATTGGTACAGGAGACCAATTCTTAAATATAACCACAGCAGCACAGACACTGAGAGAAACAATTAATAAATGGGACCTCCTGAAACTGAAAACCTTCTGTAAAGAGAAGGAAACAGTCAACAAAACGACAGCCCACAGAATGGGAAAAGATCTTCACTAATTCCACATTAGACAGAGGTCTCATCTCCAAAATATACAACAAACAAAAGAAATTGGTCACCAAAAGAACACATAATCCAATTTAAAAAATGGAGTACAGACCTGAACAGAGAACTCTCAACAGAGGAATCTAAAATGGCTGAAAGACACTTAAGGCAATAAATGTTCAACATCCTTACTCATCAGAGAAATGCAAATCAAAACAACTCTGAAATTTCATCTTACACCTGTAAGAATGGCAAAAATCAAAAATACTGATGACAACTTATGCTGGAGAGGTTGTGGGGAAAAGGGAACACGTCTGCATTGCTGGTGTGTTGAAATAGGAGCGGCAGGGCTGCTTCCCTGGCACCCAGCCGCCCTCTTGGCTAGGTTATGCCCAGAAATAATTACACGGAAACTGTATTCTTTCAAACACTGCCTGGCCCGGCTAGTTCCAGCTTCTTATTGGCTAGCTCTTACATATTGTTCTAACCCATTTCTAATATTCTGTGTAGCCCACGAGCTGGCTTACCAGGGAGGATCTTAACCTGCATCTGTCTGGCGTGGGAGCATCATGTCGACTCCTCCACTAAGCTTCTTTCTCCCAGAATTCTCTTCTGTTTTCTCCACCCACCTAAGGGTGGGCCTATCAAGGGGCCTAGGCAGTTTCTTTATTAATAAGAAATCACTCCCACATCACTGGTGTAAATGCAAGCTGGTACAACCCCTTTGGACGTCAGTGTGGCAATTTATCAGAAAATTAGAAAAAAACTTTCCTCAAGACCCAGCAATACCACTTCTGGGTATATATCCAAAGGATGTTAAACCGTGGTACAGGGACATGTGCTCAACTATGTTCATAGCAGCTTTGTTTGTCATAGCCAGAACCTGGGAACAACCTAAATGCCCCTCGACTGAAGAATAAATAAGGAAAATGTGGTACATTTACACAATGGAGTATACACAGCAGAAAAAGTAATGACAACTGGAATTTTGCAGGAAAATAAATGGAGCTAGGAAACATTATTTTGAGTGCGGTAACCCAGATACAGAAAGACAATTATCATATATACTCACTCATAGGTGGTTTTTAAACATAAAGCAAAGAAAACCTACCTAAAAAACACAATCCCAGAGATCTTCGGCAACAATGAGGACACTAAGAGAGACTTATATAGATCTAATCTCCATGGGAAATAGAAAAAGACAAGATCTGAGTAAATTGGGAGCATGGGGACCTTGGGGGAGGATTGAAGCGGGGAGGGAGCAGCAGGGAGGGGAGCAGAGAAAAACACAGAGCTCAATAAAAATCAATAATAAATAACCAAAGAGAAACAACAACATAAGGTTAGATTAAAATGTATTTTTAAATTATTTTGAAGTAAAAAAAAATCTTTCCACATCTTTCCACTTCCCCACCCACTCAGAGGATGTGCAAAGAACTCTGGGTATGGTCGACTCCAAGGAAACTGTCTTTCAGACATAACGAGACTGATGTACACATGAACTCACAGACACTGTGGCAGACATTACCTTCTTTTTGTTTGTCTGTTTTTTTTTTAAAGACATAGTCCAGGCTGTCCTCAAACTCACAGAGATCTACCTACTCTTCCTCCCAAGTGCTGGGACTAAAGGCATGCACCATTATACCTGGCTAACCACTATCTTTTTAATCCAAGAAGCTGGGATTACTCCCAAGAGACTGCCAGGAAGGTCAGTTCTATTGGTAGTTCATCATAGAAGGAGGTGGAGGTCCCTAACTTCTATGGCCCCTCCCAGCTGCATGTAATTCTGTCCCAGGTACATGTGATCTTGGGAGATGCCGCCTCCCATTTCCCTCCCCCTCTCCCAATCAAGTCCCCCTCCCTCGTCAGCCCAAAGAGCAATCAGGGTTCCCTGCCCTGTGGGAAGTCCAAGGACCACCCACCTCCATCAGGTCTAGTAAGGTGAGCATCCAAACTGCCTAGGCTCCCACAAAGCCAGTACGTGCAGTAGGATCAAAAACCCATTGCCATTGTTCTTGATTTGTTTTTCTATCCAAAAATTTACACTTCCTCCCCTTCTCCCATTCCCTTCCTGCTCCCCCATTCACCCTCCTCCCTTCCCTTCCCTCCTTAAGAGAAGGCAGGGAACCCTGCCCTGTGGGAAGTCCAAGGACCTTCCCCTACATCCAGAACCAGGAAGCTTTGCATCCAAACAGACTAGGGTCCCAAAAAGCCATTACATGCAGTAGAAATAACTCCCAGTGCCTTTATTAATGGCTTCTTAGTCAGCCCCCATTGTCAGCCACATTCAGAGAGTCCAGTTAGATTGCATGCTCATTCAGTCCTGGTCCAGCTGGATTTGGTGAGCTCCCATTAGAACAGGCACACTGTCTCAGTGGGGGATGTCCCCAGCTAGGTCCTTGGGCAGCAAAGTAGAGGGTGCTTGAACTGGCCTTGCACCACTATCACAATGATGATTATCTCGAATATCACCAGAGAATTTTCGTCCGGCGATGGATGGAGATAGAGACAGAGACCCTCATCAGAGGAACGGACTGAGTCCCCAAGGTCCAGTTGAAGAGCAGAAGGAGGGAGAAGATGAACAAGGAAGTCTGGACCGTGAGGGGTTGGTTCACCCACTGAGACAGTGTGCCTGTTCTCTTTCTCTTACAGGCCTCACCAAGTCCTTTGGTAATTTCTGTAGTTATGCATCAAAATACATCTAAAAGTGGATTTGTTTTTAACAACTTGACAGCTACTACTCTGATGTAAACATTATTTTCTCTTCCATCTAGACTCAATTATCTTCTAAATGTCCTTTGTCTTCTACAGTACCTTTCTCAACATAAAGGCTAGATGGCCTTCTCAAAACTCGAGTTAAATTATATCATTCTCTTGTGAAAAGCTCCAGTAGATCTTCCTTTATCTCAGAGCAAATCCCCCTCATCCTGTTGACCTGTAAGTGTCTCCATGGCATCACTCACGGACTTATCACCTATTACTCTCACCTCTTCTTGCTTGCTGCACTACAGCCTTAGTAAGTTTATTGCTGTTCCTAAACACATCAAGTGTTCTTATACTTCCATGTTTTTGCATTTGATATTCTAAATCCCTTAGTGATCTTTACCTAAATATTAGCAGAGATCATGGACCATTTAAAGGCCTTTCCTTAAGAGTTGACCACAATTATTTTTATGCAAATTGTGTCTTTAGGATTGTGATCTCAGGAAACAGGAGTGAAGAGGAAAAGAAGCACACAAAGGAGAGGGTGAGTTTATATGATGACCACCTACAGAGTTGACCACAGTGATGAGCAATTGCTTTTCCAATCCTGCTGGGTGTCTTAAGTGGTTTAGGATATGTGCATCAACACCATGTTCTGGGGATTACAAAAAGACAGACTTTCTCACTAACTGCTTATCCCCTACGTAGAAATGGCTATGTAAACAGTGGGACTCAACGCGGAATAGCATAGAACACCTTGCCAAAAGTTATTAGGAGGCTCAAGACAGAAGTGGCAGTAGTCAGAGAAACCTGAAGCATGAGGCAGGAGCCTCAGTGTACAGCTATTATAAGATAGAGTCTCATTGACTCCACTTGAAGCTGTTTGAATCCTCTGTGAAACTACTTACCACTGCTATGACTGAAATAAAGAAAAAATCTAAGGGAATTCTGAAGTGTTTCACAAGGGGAGTCTAATGAACCTTGTCATGCTTTATGCTTTTCTCTATCTTAATTATCTTTATAGCATTTATTTGCAAAATACTTGCCTACTTCTTCTTTTAGAATGTAAACGATGCAATACAGGAACTATATTTTATTTTTATTATGGTCACTGCACCTAGAACTTTCTCTGGGTTATAATGAGTACTCGTTCCATTTCTATTGAATGAATGAATCAACAAATATATAAGAACCTGATCTCTGAAGCCCAATGGCCTACAATGAATGATCCATGTCAATGTATATTAATTGTGTGTCAAAGCCTCTCTGTTTGTGGTTCCACTATATTTATATAGGAAGTTGGTTGAGTTATCAGTAATATTTATAGCTGTTCAGTTCATGCTCAAGCATTTTTAACATGCATTATTATTATGCAGTTTTATAGATACTCTGTAAACAAGAAAGAATATCCTTAAAGTATCCTAACTGTGAAACTGGAGGAGAGTACTAGAATAGACTTGTTAATTTTGCATTTTGATTACTGGGTGCACTTGTGGTCTGTACATCACTAACCTGGTGGCTCTGGGTTGTTTACAAAAGCTGGCTCAGCACACATTGGAGACAGCAGGGCAGTAAATGACACTTCTCTTGCTTACTGTTTCAGTTCTTACTTGAGTTCCTGTCCTGACTTCCCTCAGTGATGAACAGCTATGTGGAAGTCTAATCCAAGTAAATCCTTTTCTCCCCACATTGATCTTGGTCAGAGTGTTTTATTGCAGCAACAGAAAGTAAGTCAGAACATGACCTGATATTTTTAGGAGTCAGTTGGCTGAGTCATGCAGAGATGAAAATATAAACACAAAGTTAAGATGCCTTGGATATGTGTTCTTAGCCTCGCTGTACTCAATGAAACAAATGTAAAGGGGGCACAAAGAAGGGTTAGACTGGAAATGCAAGAGTTGTAAGCAAGACAGTAACTAACATGGCAAGAAATCTTCCTCACTCAACCCAGAAAACATGCAAAGTATTTTACCTTCTTTTACAGAGATCAGTTACACTTCCATTAAATTTTAGAGGTTTTTCTGGAGGTAGATTTGGGAAAGAGAAGACTATTGCTAATGATGGAAGTTCAGAACTTTTGAAACTTAATGTATACAATTTGCATACGCATATGATCATGGAATTAATATATTAGGGATATATGGTACAGTAGTTCATTTCTATTTTTCTCACGTCTATTATTTTTGTTCAGATTGATATATTTATTTGCAGATATTGATTTTGTTTGGGTGGTAGATGTAGATGTGAAAAGTTATAGGCTATCTCAGAACTTACATTAGGTCAAGTCCTCTTGCTAGAAAAAAGCTTTAGTATGGACATAGCAAATAAGGATGATTCTTACTTTTCATTTGTAACGAAGACCACTGGTTGACTGACAAAAGAAAGCTTCTTTTTCCAATACCACAGTGCATAGCTATCTTCTAGTCACTCATTTAGAGATTGATTTGACCACTGGACTATGTTCTGTCTAGCTGAATGTAAATGAAAATTACATGCCACATTTCCAGACCTCGGATGTGTAATTATGTCTTTTTACATTATAATCTATGATAACCTGTGACCAAGCAGATGACATCTATAGGCTGAAGGGATCAATGAACTGAAGTCAGATTACTAAATGAGAATGGAGAAGTGCTGTTTTCCTTACCAGGTCAAAGTAATTGTCATATTACCTAGAATACATATCATTCACTTACATTTTCATTTATTTAATTTTACCTGTATGGGTACTTTTTGCCTGCATATATTTCCTTTTTTATTAAAATTATATATATATATTATTTTTTAAAAAGAAAACAAACTATCTTTTCATTATACATACCAATCCAAGTTCCCACTCCCTCTCCTCCTCCTATTCCCTCCACCTATCTCCTGATCACATCCCTCATTCACTCCTCAGAGAGGGTAAGGTACATTGCTTTGGGGAAGGTCCAAGGCCCTCCCTTGGTGCAGGAAAAAATGTCTATATTCTGTCAATTATATTTTAAATAAATGTTGGTTGGCCAGTAGCCAGGCAGGAAGTATAGGCGAGACAACCACACAGGGAGTAGAAGTGGGTCAATGAGAACAGGAGAATTCTGGGAAGAGGGAAGCCCCCTCTACAGTTTGACCCAGCCAGAGAAGCAAGATGTGACAACCCTGCTGAAAAAGGTACTGAGCCATGTGGCTACCATATATAGAATAATGGGCTAATATAAATAAGAGTTAATAAGAAGCCTGAGCTAATGGGTCAATCAGTTTATAGTTAATGTAGACTCTCTGTGTGATTTCTTTGGGACTTAACGATTGCAGGAGCTGTGCAGGACAGAAAACTAAGTCAACACTTCCTACTATATCTAGGCTGAGCAAAGTATCTGTCCAAAGAGAATAGGTTCCCTAAAAGCCAGTACAAGCAGTAGGGATAAATCCTGCTGTCACTGCCAGTGGCCCCTCAGTCTGCCCCAGCCATGCAACTGTCAACCACATTCAGGACTAGTTTTGTCCTATGCTTGTTCCTTCCCAGTCTGGCTGGTGTTGGTGAGCTCCCATTAGCTAAAGTAGAGTGTGTCAGTGGATGTGCCCATCATGGCCTTGACCTCTTTACTCATATTCTCATTCTTCCAACTCTTCAATTGGACTCTCAAAGTATTCCGATGTTGGTCTCTGCTTCTGTTTCCATCAGTGGCTGGGTGAAGGTTCTATGGTGATATTTAAGAAATTCATCAGTGTCTGTGCTACTGGGGTTATATTTAGGAAGTGGTCTCCTGTGCCCATGCATTAAAGGCTACTTTTCACTTTCTCTTCTATCATGTTCAGTGTGGTCAGATTTATATGAGGTCATTAATGCATTTGGACTTGAGTTTTGTGCATGGGGATAGATATGGATCTATTTTCATTCTTCTGCATGTTGACATCCAGTTATGCCAGCACCATTTGTTGAAGATGCTTTCCTTTTTATTGTGTAATTTTAGTTTCTTCGTAAAAAATCAGATGTTCATAGGTGTGTGGATTAATATCCGGGTCTTCAATTAGATTCCATTGGTCAACCTCTCTGCTTTTATGCCAGGACCAAGCTGTTTATTATTACTGTATCTCTGTAATAGAGTTTGATGTCAGGAATGGTAATGCCTCCAGAAGCTCCTTTATTAGACAGGATTTTTTTAGGCTATCCTGTTTTTTTTTCCCATATGAAGTTGAATATTGTTCTCTCAAGGTCTGTGAAGAACTGTGTTGGGGTTTTGATGGGGATTGTATTGAATCTATAGATTGCCTTTTGCAGGACTGCCATTTTTATTATATAGATCCTACCTATCCAAGAGCATGGAAGATATTTTTATTTTCTGGTATCTTCCTCAATTTCTTTCTTCAATGACTTAAAGTTCTTGTTGAATAGGTCTTTCACTTCCTTGGTTAGAGTTACCCCAAGATATTTTATGTTATTTGTGGCTATTGTGAAAGGTGATATTTCTCTGATTTCCCTCTCAGTTTCTTTATCACTTGTGTATAAGAGGGCTACTGATTTTTTGGAGTTGATCTTGTATCCTGCCACATTACTAAAGGTGTTTATCAGCTGTAGGAGTTCCCTAGTAGAGTTTTTTTTTTTGGGATTACTTATATATACTATCATATCATCTGCAATTAACAAAAGTTTGACTTCTTCCTTTCCAATTTGAATCCCCTTGATCTCCTATTGTTGTCTTATTGCTATAGCCAGAACTTCAAGAACTGTTGAAGAGATATGGAGAGAGTGGACATCTTTGTCTTGTTCCTGCTTTTAGTGGAATCACTTTGAGTTTCTCTCCATTTAATTTGGTATTGACTGTTGGCTTGCTGTATATTGTTTTTATTATATTTAGATATGTTTCTTATATCCCTGGTTTCTCCAAGACCTTAATTATGAAGGGATGTTGGATTTTGTCTAATGCCTTTTTAGCATCTAATAAATGATCAAATGTTTTTTTCTTTCAGTTTATTTATATGGTAGATTACATTAATAGATTTTCATATATTGAACCATCCCTGCATCTCTGGGATGAAGCCAACTTGATCATGGTAGATGATTTTTTAATGTGTTTTTGGAGTCAGTTTGCCAGTATTTTATTGAGTATTTTTGCATCAGTGTTCTTGAGTGATATTGGTCTGTAATTCTCTTTCTTGGTTGAGTCTTTGTGTGGTTTTGGTATTAGGGTAATTGCAGCCTCATAAAAAGTGTTTGGCAATGTTCCTTCTGTTTTCATTATGTTTAACACTTTGAGGGGTATAGGTATTAGCTCTTTTTGGAAGTTCTGGTAGAATTCTGGACTAAAACCATCCGGCCCTAGGCTTATTTTAGTTGGGAGGTTTTTGATGGCAGCTTTTATTTCCTTACAGTTTATAGGTCTACTTAAATTGTACACTTGGTCTTTTTTAATTTTTTTATACTTGGTCTTGATTTAATTTTGGTATATAGTATCCAGAAAATTGTCCATTTCTTTTACATTTTCAAAATTAGTGGAGTACAGGTTTTTGTAGTATGACCTAATGATTCTCTGAATTTCCTCAGTGTTTGTTGTTATGTCCCCCTTTTCATTTCTGCTTTTGTTAATTTGGATGTTCTCTCTCTGACTTTTGATTAGTTTGGATAAGGGTTTGTCTATCTTGTTGATTTTCTCAATGAACCAGTTCTTTGTCTCACTGATTCTTTGTATTATTTTCTTGGCTTCTATTTTGTTGATTTCAGCCATCACTTTGATTATTTTTCTATCTTTTACTCCTCCTGGGTGAGTTTGCTTCTTTTTGTTCTAGAACTTTCAGGTGTGCTGTTAAGTTACTGATGTGAGCTTTTTCCACTTTGTTTATGTGGACACTTAGTGCTATGAACTTTCCTCTTATAATTTCTTTCTCCCATTGTGCCTTCATTTTCATTGAATTCTAGGAAGTGTTTAATTTCTTTTTTATTAGTATTAGCAAACAGTTATTTTATTGAAACAGTCAAAATCTAGCCAGGTAGCTCTTAAGAACAATCTAAAATCAAGTTTTAATCTTATAACTTTAGCAATATATAACTGAACACTTACATTCAAATGTATAGAACACAATTCGTTTCATACTGAAAAACACTGTAACAAAACTTGGAGTGCATGGCAGCAAGCTAGCACTCCCTTTGCCAATTCTATAGTTGTTGTAAATTCAACTCTGTAAACACACTCAGCAAATCACAGCACTGGGGAGAGGTCAGGTGCTCTGACATGTTTTTTTATAATTTGTGATAGCAGAGGGAACCAATTCTTAGACTATTACATAAAAATAAATCTTAAAGACAAAGCATTTTTATGTACACACACACACACACACACACACACAATGCTGACCTGTCACAGACAGTGTCAAATTTATACACTGGACTTGTTGGCAGCGTCCTATACACATTGAGAACTTACTAGTAAAATAAACAAACAGCGTCAAATGTATCTGAGATGGTCTGTTCCATCTGTAAGGATGGGGTGCTGCTCTGAGGCAACTAACTGCTCACTGCTGCTTCTCAAAGGCAAAGACCAAGTAGATACTTGTAGCTTCCCATTCTGACTTACTTAAGGTTCCCAGAGGTAACCTTACAGGACTGTTCTTCATGTACTCGGCAGCATGTGCATAATCTCCGACCTTTTCAGAGGCCAGTTTAGAGTTATCTTTTGCAGGGTATTGCTCTAGGGCCTGCATTCATTTTAAGAGCAGTTTGTTTTTATTGTTCTTAATCTTTTCTTCATAGAAATCCTGAAATTTTTTTTATATATTAGCTTCATATTGTACTTCTTTGGCATTTCAGTTAGCAATGGAAAATAGACCAAGAATTCAGGGACATCCACAACACCTTCCAAGTTGAAGTCATATTTGCAGCCAAATAAAGGATAACTTCCTTTCTTCTGGAATTTCACAGTGTATATTTCATTTCCAAATGATTCTGTTTTTGAATCTTCAAGGTGTCTTATCAGTTCGAAGCTATTGGGGGTGGTACCTTCAAATTAGATTGGATGTAAAGAAGCATTTAACATGATACATTATATTCTTTAAAAGGTTATGGGGAAGTAGTTGTTTGAAACAACTCATATAACATACAACATACAAGAAACTCTACATAAGAAACATTGTGAAACAAGAAGCAGGGAATGGAAATATTCAAAAGCAAGAAAGAAGAAAGACTTGTAACCAATCAAGAATGCATAATTGTAATTAGCACCAAAGAAATATTAAAAACTAAAATTAGCCAGGTGGTGGTTGTTCATGCCTTTAATCCCAGCATTCAGGAGGCAGAGGGGACAAATCTCTGTGAGTTCAAGGCCAGTCTGGTCGACAGAGTTCCAGGACAGTATCCAAAGCTACAGAAAAACCCTGTCTTGAAAAAAAAAAACCAAAAAAAAAAAAAAAACGAATAAAGCTATTTGGTAATGATAAAGGTCTAGTCAGTCTAGAATACTCTAGTAATGTAATGACAGTACATAAATCACCTAATATAAAGGATAAAAGACAGTAGGTTATGCTTTATTATTGTTCATTTTTTTAATTCGAGGCAGTTTCTCTGTAGCTTTAGGTCTTAGACCAGGCTGGCCTTGAACTCACAGAGATTTGCCTGCCTCAGCTTCCCAAGTGCTAGGAGTAAAGGTGTGCACCAATACTGCCTGGCTATGTTTTCAATGGTTGTGATATGCACTAAAAATGGAATTTCACAGCTCTTCTCCCTATTTTTGGGCTCTTTAGATACGCCTGGTTAAAATAAGGGGTTACAAAACAAAACAAAAAGTCAGTATTGTGGTAAAGGAACCTGAAAGAGGAGGGCAGAGTGGCGGGACTAGGAGAGAGATAAAAGAGGGTTAGGATGAACATAAAGCAAATGTACTATATACATGTACAAAACTGCCTAAGATCAAATGCAATCAATAAAAATGAAGGTGATTATATGGGGCCTATAGATCACTTTCAGTAATAAAACAGTTTTCACAATATTAATTTTGGCCAATGCAAATCTGGGAATTCTTTCCATGTACTAGAATCTTCTTCAATTTCTTTCTTCAATATTTCAAAATTTAATGATCTGTAGATTCAGTGCAATTCTACCAGAATTCCGATAAAATTCTTCACAGAAATAGAAACACACCACCCTAAAATACACACAGAAGCAAAAAAAAAAAGGAGAACTAGAAAGGAACTCTAAAAAGGGCAATGTAACCCTAAGTAGAAAGATGAATGTTTGAGACAACACAGTACCTGTTCTTGAATTATTTGACAGAGTCATAATAACAAAAATAATATGCTGCTGGCACAAAAATAAACCTAAGAACCAATGGAATTAAATATAGGACCCAGAAATAAACCCACACAGGGAAAGGACAGCTCCTTTGACAAATACTTCTGGAAAAACATGATATATATATAGGATGAGTCCAGATCTTTTTGTCTCTTACCCTGCCAAAAAAAAAAAAACCTATTCAATTCAAAATGGATCAAACAAGTCATTGTAAAATCTGAAACCCTGAAATTGCTAGAGGAGCACATGGGCAAGACAGACATGTCAAGACTGGGCATAAGCAAGGACTTTCTGAAAAGATTTACTTCACCAATAAATAATCTTAAAACTAGATAAATGGGATCACATGAAACTAAAATACCGTTGCTAGGCAAGAGGAAACAATCAGTGAAGTGAAAACAGCCTACAGAATGGGAGAAAATCATTGCCAGCTCTATGTATGGCCAGGGTTTAATGTCCAGATGATATGAAAACTCAGATATTAAATATCCACTTTAAATAAACCATCCAGTCAGCCAGTAGAAAATGAATTATTAAATTGTCCACCAAATGAGAAATACAAATGGTGAATAAATATTTAAAAAATGTTTAATACCCCTAGTTATCAGGCAAACACCAATTAAAACTGATTTGAGAGTTTATTGCACCCCAGGCAGTATATCTAACATCAAGAAAACAAATAGCCATAAATGCTGGTGAGTGTATGGTGCAAAGAAAATTCTGATCACTATTGGTATGCAAGTAAACTGGTGTAGCCACTGTGGAAATCAGTGTGGAGGGTTTGAAAAGAATATTATAGGAGCAAGAAGGGTCAAAGACATCACAATAAACACACAGAAACAACTAACATGGCCCATGGGCACTCACAGAGACTGGACCAACAACCAGGGAGCCTGCCTGGGACTGACCTAGACCCTCTACATATATGTGACAGTTGTATAGCTTGGTCTGCTTGTGAGACTTTTAATAATATGCTGTCCCTGATGCTTTGGCTGGTTCCTGAGAACCTATTCCTTATACTGGGTTGCCTTGCCTGGCCTGAGTACAACAGGAGGTGCTCAATCTTACTGCAACTTGATTTGCCATGTTTTTTTTTAATTTATTTATTAATTAATTAATTAAAGATTTCTGTCTCTTCCCCACCACCGCCTCCCCTTTACATCCCCTCCCCCAATCAAGTCCCCCTCCCTCGTCAGTCCAAAGAGCAATCAGGGTTCCCTGCCCTGTAGGAAGTCCAAGGACCACCCACCTCCATCCAGGTCTAGTAAGGTGAGCATCCAAACTACCTAGGCTCCCACAAAACCAATAGGTGCAGTAGGATCAAAAACCCATTGCCATTGTTCTTGGGGTCTCAGTAGTCTTCATTGTCTGCTATGTTCAGCGAGACCGGCTTTAACCCAGGCTTTTTCAGCTGGCCTTGGTGAGTTCCCTATAGAACATCCCCATTGTCTCAGTGTGTGGGTGCACCCCTCGCGGTCCTGAGTTCCTTGCTCATGCTCTCTCTCCTTCTGCTCCTGATTTGGACCTTGAGATTTCAGTCTGGTGCTCCAATGTGGGTCTCTGTCTCTGTCTCTGTCTCCTTTCATCGCCTGATGAAGGTTAATATTCAGGAGGATGCCTATATGTTTTTCTTTTGGTTCTCCTTCTTATTTAGCTTCTCTAAGAACCGGAATTATAGGCTCAATGTTCTTTATTTATGGCTAGAAACCAAATATGAGTGAGTACATCCCATGTTCCTCTTTTTGGGTCTGGCTTACCTAACTCAGGATAGTGTTTTCTATTTCCATCCATTTGCCTGCAAACTTCAAGAAGTCCTTGTTTTTTACTGCTGAATAGTACTCTAAAATGTATATATTCCATACTTTCTTCATCCATTCTTCAATTGAAGGGCATCTAGGTTGTTTCCAGGTTCTGGCTATTACAAACAATGCTGCTATGAACATAGTAGAGCATATATTTTTGTTGTATGATAAGGCCTTTCTTGGGTATATTCCTAAGAGTGGTATTGCTGGGTCCAGGGGTAGGTTGATCCCGAATTTTCTGAGAAACCGCCACACTGCTTTCCAGAGTGGTTGCACAAGTTTGCATTCCCACCAGCAATGGATGAGTGTACCCCTTTCTCCACAACCTCTCCAGCAAAGGTTTAGGATAGCAGTCTTAAGTGACTTCAAGATGTATTATTAACTCCGGCTGTGAGGTCGGTAGAAGTTCCATCTCTTAGGATGTTTGAGATATTTCCATAATCTTGTGTCACACAGTCAGGAAGGGCACCAAACCCTCCAGTCCCACACTGTGATCTGATGGGCTGAGAACTCACCATGGGAAGACCAAATGTGATCGACCCTCTTACTCATGAGAAACTTCAGGAAAAAGAGAGGCTGCATGGGTGTCAGGGTGCTCGGATGTGCATTCATTTCTGTAGCAAACTCTCCATTTGCCCAGCCAAGTTAGGACCTGATTACACAGGAAGCAGGGCCTCAGGAAATCCAGGCCTC
>NW_026068046.1:2013970-2015867 GCF_014885135.2 Alexandromys fortis | reverse complement strand
CTTGGTCAGGGTTACCCCAAGATATTTTATGCTCTTTGTGGCTATCGTGAAAGGTGATGCTTCTCTGATTTCCCTCTCTGTTTCTTTATCCTTAGTGTATAGGAGGGCAACGGATTTTTTGGAGTTGATCTTGTGTCCTGTCACATTACTAAAGGTGTTTATCAGCTGTAGGAGTTCTTTGGTAGAGTTTTTGGGGTCACTTATGTTTACTATCATATCATCTGCAAATAACTAAAGCTTAACTTCTTCCTTTCCAATACGAATCCCCTTGATCCCCTTATGTTGTCTCATTGCTATTGCTAGAACTTCAAGCACTATATTGAAGAGGTATGGAGAGAGTGGACATCCTTGTCTTGTTCCTCATTTTAGTGGGATGGCTTTGAGGTTTTCTCCATTTAATTTAATGTTAGAAGTCGGCTGGCTGTAAATAGCTTTTATTATATTTAGGTATGACCCTTGTATCCCTAGTCTCTCCAATACATTTATCATAAAGGGGTGTTGAATTTTGTTGAATGCTTTTTCAGCATCTAATGAAATGATCATATGGTTTTTTCTTTCAGTTTATTTATATGGTGGGTTACATTGATAGATTTGCATATGTTGAACCAGCCCTGCATCTCTGGGATGAAGCCTACTTGATCATAATGGATAATTTTTCTAATGTGTTCTTGAATTTGGTTTGCTAGTATTTTATTGAGAATTTTTGCATCAATATTCATGAGTGAGATAGGCCTCTTTATTGGTTGGGTCTTTGTGTGGTTTTGGTATAAGGGTAACTGTAGTTTCATAGAAGGAATTTGGCAATGATTTTTCTGTTTCTATATTGTGAAATACATTAAGGAGTATAGGTATTAGGTCTTCTTGGAAGTTCTGGTAGAATTCTGCATTGAACCCATCTGGTCCTGAGCTTTTTTTGGAGGGGAGATTTTTGATAACCGCTTCTAGTTCTTCGCGACTAACAGGTCTATTTAGATGGTTCACCTGGTCTTGGTTTAGCTTTGGTATATGGTACTTATCTAAAAAAATGTCCATTTCTTTTGCATTTTCCAGTTTTGTGGCATACAGGCTTTTGTAGTAAGATCTAATGATTCTCTGAATTTCCTCTGTGTCTGTGGTTATGTCCCCCTTTTCATTTCTGATCTTATTTATTTGCGTGTTCTCTCTCTGTTGTTTAATTAGTTTGGATAGGGGTTTGTCGATCTTGTTGATTTCCTCCAAGAACCAACTTTTTGTTTCATTGATTTTTTGGACTGTTTTCTGTGTTTCTATTTTGTTGATTTCAGCCTTTAGTTTGATTATTTCCAATCTTCTACTCCTCCTGGGCATGTCTGCTTCTTTTTTTTTCTAAAGCTTTCAGGTGTGCTGTTAAGTCACTGATGTATACTTTATCCGTTTTCTTTAAGCGTGCACTTAGTGCTATGAACTTTCTTCTTAGCACTGCTTTCATCGTGTCCCATAGGTTTGAGTATGTTGTCTCTTTATTTTCACTAAATTCAAGGAATACTTTAATTTCTTCCTTCACCCAGGTGTGATTCAGTAGTTGACTGTTCAGTTTCCATGAGTTTGTAGGCTTTCTGGGGGTAGTATTGTTGTTGCCTTCTAACTTTAATCCGTGGTGATCTGATAAGACACAGGTGGACACTGATTTTTTTTTTTTGTATCTGTGGAGGTTTCCTTTGTTTCTGAGTATGTGGTCAATTTTTGAGAAGGTTCCATGAGCTGCAGAGAAGAAGGTATATTCTTTCCTATTTGGGTGGAGTGATCTATAGATGTTTGTTAAGTCCAATTGCTTCATTACGTCCAATAATTCTCTTAATTCTCTGTTAGGTTTCTGTCTGATTGACCTGTCCATTGGAGAGAGAGGTGTATTAAAGTCTCCTACTACTAGTGTGTGTGG
>NW_026068046.1:1989258-2007095 GCF_014885135.2 Alexandromys fortis | reverse complement strand
CTGCCCATTTCCTCCTATCGACGCTATCTAATGGATCTTTTAGAACCGGGTCAGGTTTCCCTGTTGGACAGGGGCTCCTCCTACAAAATGCTGTTGCTCTGTTTCCTGGCTCCTGCCAGGGGCCCAGTTCCCTCTCGCCCCTCAGAAGGGTCTTCAGGAACAGGACCCAGCTCCTTCCTTGCTAGGGATCTCGCCAATCAAAGGCCTACCTCTTTGCTTTAATTGTAGTGGGGCGATCTGCTCTTGGTGTTGTGTTCCGGTCCCCGCTGTCTGCTGCCTCCTGCACCGGTCTGCTGCCGCCTGCGCTGGTGGTCTTCCACCCCACCTGGGCCTGCGCCGGTGGTCTGCCCGATTTGCCATGTTTTATTGATATCCATGTGAGGCCTGCCCCTTTCTGAACAGAAACAGAGGAGGAGTGCATTGGGGAAGGCGGAGTGGAGGTGGAGAGAGGGTATGGGAGGAGAAAATGCAGTTGGGACGCAAAATAAATAAATTCATAAATTAAAAATAAAAATAAAGACAGAGTTGCAATATGACACAGCTATACCATTCTTGTGTATATACCCAAAGAACTATATGTCAACATTCTACAGAAATATTTGACCTCAGTGTTTATTGTTATACTACTTAAAGCACTAAAGAAATGGATCCAGCCTAGATGTTCATCAGCAGACAAATGGAAAAAAAAAAACACATAACAATAAACAGTGGAATTTATGTAGCCATAATGAAAATGAAATAATTGCATTTGAAGAAGAAATGGATGCCAACTAGAAATCATGTTGAAATAAGCCAGACTCAGAAAGATAACAACGCAATATAAGTTACAGGTGGAACATAGTTTTAAAATTATATTATAAAATATATATATCACACATAAATAACCCTTGATAAATAAACTTTTAAGAAACTTGTGATGTATATACACACATAGATATATTATTCCACCTTAGAAGGAAAGAAATTCTGCCATTTGCTACGGCAAATAGTCTGAAGAACATTTACTAGGTGAAATAGGTTAAGAATAGTGTAAAATCTTACTTATCTATGGAATCTATAATTGTTAAATTCATAGAAACAGAGAATAGAATGAGTAGGTAATTATTAGTTATTGCATATAAGGGGAAATTTCAGTTAAGCAAGAGTGCTATATTTGCTGCATTAGATTTTACATATAAATAACAATACTGCATGCAATATAAAGCTTCTTAGATTTTATTTCCATACCTCCCCCATCTCTCTCTCTCTCCTCTCTCTCTCTCTCTCTCTCTCTCTCTCTCTCTCTCTCTCTCTCTCTCTCTCACACACACACACACATGCTCACACAATAATAGCAAAGAAAAGGACCTTTGGAATGTTTTATATATATATAGTGATGGTAATTTCATGCATGTATATGTAGCTTCAAAATTATTGAGTTGTATATATTGAATGACTATAAATTTTTACATGTCAATAATATCTAGGTAAAGTGGTATAATAAAGAGATAGCTTATAAGGAAGATAAAAATCATCAATAATCTTAGGGGTGGGAGAAATGGCCCAGAGGTTAAGAGCACAGGCTGCTCTTCCAGAGGGTCATGAGTTAAATTCCTAGCAATCACATGGTGGCTCAAAACCTCCCACAATGAGATCTGGTGCCCTCTTGTAGTGTACAGGCATGCATGTAGGGAGAGCACCGCATATATAATAAATGAATAAATAATTTTTAACTTTTTATTGATCTCTACATTTTCCTCTGCTCCGCCCCCTGCATCTCCCCTCTCCTTCAACTCTCCCCATGGTCCCCATGCTCCCAATTTACTCAGGAGATCTTGTCTTTTTCTACTTCCCATGGAGATTAGATCTATATATGTCTCTCTTAGGGTCCTCATTGTTGTCTAAGTTCTCTGGGATTGTGGTTTGTAGGCTGGTTTTCTTAAAAACAAATTATGAGTGAGAACATGATAATTTTCTTTCTGGTTCTGGGTTACCTCACTCAATATGATGTTTTCTAGCTCCATTCATTTGCCTGCAAATTTCAAAATGCTATTTTTTTCTGCTGTGTAGTATTCAATTGTGTAAATGTACCACATTTTCCTTATCCATTCTTAAGCTGAGGAGCATTAGGTTGTTTTCAGGTTCTGGCTATGACAAACAATGCTGCTATAAACGTAGTTGAGCACATGTCCTTGTGGTATGGTTTAGCATCCTTTGGATATATACCCAAAAGTGGTATTACTGGGTCTTGAGAAAGGTTGTTTCCTAATTTTTTGATAAATCGCTAAACTGATATCCAAAGGAGCTATACCAACTTGCACTCTCACCAGCAATGCAGGAATGTTCCCTTACCCCACAGCCTCTCCAGCATAAACTGTCATCAGTGGTTTTGATCTTGCTATTCTTACAGGTGTGAGATGAAATTTCAGAGTTGTTTTGATTTGCATTTCTCTGATGACTAAGGATGTTGAGCATTTCCTTAAGTGTCTTTCAGCCATTTTAGATTTTTCTGTTGAGAGTTCTCTGTTTAGGTCTGTACTTTATTTTTAAATTGGATTATGTGATCTTTTGGTGTCCAATTTCCTGTGTTTGTTGTATATTTTGGAGATCAGACTTCTGTCTGATGTGGGGTTAGTGAAAATCTTTTCCCATTCTGTGGGCTGTCGTTTTGTCTCGTTGGCTGTGTCCTTTGCTTTACAGAAGCTTTTCAGTTTCAGGAGGTCCCATTTATTAATCGTTTCTCTCAGTATCTGTGCTGCTGGGGTTATATTTAGGAACTGGTCTCCTGTGACAATGCATTCAACTGTACTTCCCACTTTCTCTTTTATAAGGTTCAGTGTGGGTGGCTTTATGTTGAGGTCTTCGATTCACTTGGACTTGAGTTTTGTACATGGTGATAGATACGGGTCTATTTTCATTCTTCTACATGTTGATATCCAGTTATGCCAGCACCATTTGTTAATATGCTTTCTTTTTTCCATTTGGTATTTTTTGCTTCTTTGTCAAAAATCAGGTGTTCAAAAGTGTTTGGATTAAAATCTAGGTCTTCTATTCTGTTCCATTGGTCCTCCTTTCTGTTCTTATGCCAACACCAGGCTATTTTTCAGTACTTCAGCTCTCTAGTAGAGTTTGAAGTCAGTCAGGGATTGTGATGCCTCCACAAATTCTTTTATTGTACAGGATTGTTTTGGCTATCCTGGGTTTTCTGCTTTTTCTTGTGAAGTTGAGTACCATTCTTTCAAGGTCTGGGAAGAATTTTGCTGGGATTTTGATGGACATTGCATTGAATCTGTAGATTGCTTTTGGTATGATCACCATTTTTACTATGTTAGTTTTACCTACCCAAGAACATGGGAGATCTTTTCACTTTCTGGTGTCTTCTTCAATTTCTTTCTTCAAAGATTTAAAGTTCTTGTAATACAAGTTTTCCACTTGTTTGGTTAGAGTTTCTCTGAGATATTTTATGCCATTTGTGGATATTGTGAAGGTTGATGTTTCACTGATTTCTTTCTCAGCCCATTTATCATCTGTGTACAGGAGGGCTACTGATTTTTTTTTTAATTAATCTTGTATCCTGCTAGATTACTGAAAGTGTTTATAAGTTGTAGAAGTTCATTGGTAGAATTTTTGGGGTCGCTTATGTAAACTATCATAGCATCAGCAAATATTTGAGAGTTTGAATTCTTCTTTCTGATTTGTATCACCCTTGATTTCCTATTGTTGTCTTATTGCTCTAGCCAGGACCTCAAGAATTATATTGAATAGATATGGAAAGAGTGGACAACCTTGTCTTGTTCCTGATTTCAGTGGGATCGCTGTGAGTTTCTTTCCATTTAGTTTGATGTTGGCTCTTGGCTTGCTGCATATTTCTCTTTTTTATGTTTAGGTATGTTCCTTGTATCCCTGCTCTCTCTAAGGCCTTTATCATGAAGAAATGATGTATTTTATCAAAAGATTTTCCAGTGTCTAAAGAGATGATTATGTAGCTTTTATTTTTCAGTTTGTTTATATGTTGAATTATGTTGACAGATTTTCGCATGTTGAACCATCCCTGCATCACTGGACTGAAGCTGACTTGATCATGGTGGATGATGGTTCTTTGCAAGTATTTTATTTAGTATTTTTGCATCAATGTTCATGAGTGAGACTGGTCTGTAATTTTCTTTTAGTAATGCCTTTATGTTGTTTTGGTATTAGGGTAATTGTAGCTACATAAAAAGAGTTTGGCAATGTTCCTTCTGTTTCTATTGTGTGGAACAATTTGAGGAGTATTGGTATTAGTTCTTCTTTGAAAGTCTTGTAGAATTCTGAGCTGAAAACATCTGGTCCTGGGTTGGTTTTGGTTGAGAGACTTTTAATGTCTGTTTCTATTTTTTCAGCAGTTATAGGTCTGTTTAATTTGCTTATCTGGTCTTGATTTAATTTTAGTAAGTGATATTTATCCAGAAACTTATCCATTTCCTTTACATTTTCCAACTTTGTGGAGTACAGGTTTTGAAATATGACCTGATGATTCTCTTTATTTCCTCCATGTCTGTTGTTATGTCTCCCTTTTCATTTCTGATTTTGTTAATTTGGATATTCTCTCTCTGCCTTTTGGTTAGTTTGGATGAAGGTTTTTCCATTTTGTTGAGTTTTCTTGAAGAACCAACTTTTTGTCTCATTGATTCTTTTAATTTTTTTTCTTTGTTTCTTGTTTGTTGATTTCAGCTTTCAATTTGATTATTTCCTGCCACCTAGTTCTCTTGAGTGGGTTTGCTACCTTTTGTTCTAAAGTTTTCAAATGTTCTTTTAATTCACTAGTGTGGGGTTTTTCTAGCTTCTTTATGTAGGCATTTAATGCTATGAATGTTCCTCTTACCAGGCAGGAAATAGAGGTGGGGCAATGAGAACAGGAGAATTCTGGGAAGAGGAAAGCTTAGTCTTCAGGCATAACCCAGTCACAGAAGAAGCAAGATGTGACTGCCTCACTAAATAATGTATTGGGCCACGTGGCTAATATAGACAAGAATAATGAGCTAATATATGTTATAAGAGTTAATAAGAAGTCTGAGCTACCAGGCCAATAAGTTTATAACTAACAAAGACCTCTGTATGATTTCTTTGGGAGTTAACAACTGCAGTAACTGGGCAGGACAGAAACCTCATACAACATCCTGGTCTGGATTTGTTCCTGCTCCCATGGAGTTCACCATTCCAGGCCTGCTCTGGCTCAGTTTGGTGGCTCAGTCCTGCTCTTGTGGAGTTTGCTGCCTCAAGTCTGCTCTGGCCTTGGTCACTGGCTCTGTCCTGCCCCTGTGTAATAAAATAAATCATAAAATAATTATCCTAGTTGTGTTTGTTGTATCTACTCATTATTTTCCTCTAAAACATTGTGCATGTGTACTCATTCCAGGTCCCAAGTTTAACTCAATACCTTTTTTCCTCAGTTAAATTGTGCAGGTACAACAGTCATATTTTCTTTTTTTAAATTTATTTATTAAAAATTTCCACCTCCTCCCATCCTCCCATTTCCCTCCCACTCCACCCACTCCCACTCCCCCTCACTCTCTAGTTCTAAGAAAAGTCACAGTGCCCTGCCCTGTGGGAAGACCAAGGCCCTCCCACTTGCATCCAGGTCTAGAAAGGTGAGCATCCAAACAGACTAGGTTCCCAAAAAGCCAGTACATGCAGTGGAATCAAAACCCAGTGCCATTGTCCTTGGCTTCTCGGTCTGCCCTCACTGTCAGCCACATTCAGAGAGTCCAATTTGATCACATGCTTGTCTAGTCCCAGTCCAGCTGGCCTTGGTGAGCTCCCATTAGATCAGTTCCACCATCTCTGTGTGTGGATGCACCCCTCGCAGTCCTGACTTCCTTGCTCATGTTCTCCCTCCTTCTGTTCTTCATTTGGGCCTTGGGAGCCCAGTCCAGTGCTCCAATGTGGCTTGGATGGATATATCTCTATCCATCGCCAGATGAAGGTTCTATGGTGATATGCAAGATATTCATCAGTGTGGCTATGGGAGAAGGCCAGTTCAGGTACCCTCTCCTCTGCTCCCCAAGGACCTAGCTGGGGAAATCCCCTTGGACACCTGGGAACCCCTCTAGAACCAAGTCTCTTGCCAACCCTAAAATGGCTCCTTTAGTTAAGATATCTTCTTCCCTGCTCCCATATCCACCCCTCCTCCATCTCAAGCATCCCATTCCCCCAAGTTCTCCTCAATCCTCCCCTTCTCCCTTCTCTCTCCCCATCTCCCCTTCCCCCCAACCCACCACGACCCCTATGCTCACAACATTTGCTCAGCGATCTTGTCTACTAACAATATCCAGGAGGATAAATATATGTTTTTCTTTGGGTTCACCTTCTAATTTAGCTTCTCTAGGATCGCTAATTATAGGCTCAATGTCCTTTGTTTATGGCTAGAATCCACTAATGAGTGAGTACATACCATATTCCTCTTTTTGGGTCTGGGTTATCTCACTCAGTAAAGTGTTTTCTATTTCCATCTATTTGCATGCAAAATTCAAGATGTCATTTTTAAAATCACTGAATAGAACTCTAAAGTATATATGTACCACACATTCTTTATCCATTCTTCTATTGAGGGACACCTAAGTTGTTTCCAGGTTCTGGCTATTACAAATAGTGCAGTTATGAACGTAGTTGAAAAAATGCTTTTGTAGTATCATTGGCATTTCTTGGGTATATTCCCAAGAGTGGAATTGCTGGATCCTGAAGGAGGTTGACTCCCCGTTTCCTGAGAAGCTGCCACACTGATTTCCAAAGTGGTTGCACAAGTTTGCAGTCCCACCAACAGTGGATGAGTGTTCCCCTAACTCCACATCCTCTCCAGCATAGGCTATCATTGGTGTTTTTGACTTTAGCCATTCTGACAGGTATAAGATGGCATCTCAAAGTTGTTTTGATTTGCATTTCCCTGATCGCTAAGGAGGTTGAGTATGACCTTATGTGTCTTTTGGCCATTTGAACTTCTTCTGTTGAGAATTCTCTGTTCAGTTCAGTACTCCAGTTTTTAATTGGATTAATTAGAATTTTAATATCTAGTTTCTTGAGTTCTTTATATATTTTGGAGATCAGATCTTTGTCTGATGTGGGGTTGGTAAAGATCTTCTTCCATTCAGTAGGTTGCCTTTTTGTCTTAATGACAGTGTCCTTTGCATTACAGAAGATTCTCAGTCTCAGGAGGTCCCATTTATTCAATGTTGCTCTTGTTGTCTGTGCTACGGGGGTTATACGTAGGAAGTGATCTCCTGTGCCCATGTGTTGCAGACTACTCCCCACTTTCTTATTTATCAGGTTCAGTGTGTTCAGATTAATATTGAGGTCTTTGATCCATTTGGACTTGAGTTTTGTACATGGTGATAGATATGGATCTATTTTCATTCTTCTACAGGTTGACATCCAGTTATGCCAGCACCATTTGTTAAAGATGCTTTCTTTCTTCCATTGTATAATATTAGCTCCTTTGTCGAAAATCAGGTGTTCATAGGTTTGTGGGTTAATATCAGGATCTTCAATTTGATTCCATTGGTCAACATCTCTGTTTTTATACTAATACCAAGCTGTTTTCAATACTGTAGCTCTGTAATAGAGTTTGAAGTCAGGGATGGTAATGCCTCCGGAAGTACTTTTATTGTATAGAATTATTTTAGTTTTCCTGTTTTTTTGTTTTTACATATAAAGTTGATTATTGTTCTCTCAAGGTCTGTGAAGAATTTTGTTGGGATTTTGATGGGGATTGCATTGAATCTATAGATTGCTTTAGGAAGAATTGACATTTTTACTCTGTTGATCCTCCCAATCCAAGAGCATGGGAGATCCTTCCATTTTCTGGTATCCTCTTCAGTTTCTTTCTTTAAAGCCTTAAAGTTCTTGTCAAATAGATCTTTCACTTCCTTGGTTAGAGTTACCCCAAGATACTTTATGCTATTTGTGGCTATTGTGAAAGGTGATGTTTCTCTGATTTCTCTCTCTGCTTCTTTGTTCTTTGTGTATAGGAGGGCAACAGATTTTTTGGAGTTGATCTTGTATCCTGTCACATTACTAAAGGTGTTTATCAGCTGTAGGAGTTCTTTGGTAGAGTTTTTGGGGTCACTTATGTTTACTATCATATCATCTGCAAATAGCAAAAGTTTAACTTCTTCCTTTCCAATTCGAATCCCCTTGATCTCCTTATGTTGTCTTATTGCTATTGCTAGAACTTCAAGCACTATATTGAAGAGGTATGGAGAGAGTGGACAGCCTTGTCTTGTTCCTGATTTTAGTGGAATGGCTTTGAGTTTCTGTCCATTTAATTTGATGTTAGCTGTCGGTTTGCTCTATATTACTTTTATTATATATAGGTATGAACTTTGTATCCCTAATCTCTCCAAGACTTTTGTCATAAAGGGGTGTTGAATTTTGTTGAATGCTTTTTCATCATCTAATGAAATAATCATTTGGTTTTTTTCTTTCAGTTTATTTATATGATAGATTACATTGATAGATTTTCATATCTTGAACCAGCCCTGCATCTCTGGGATGAAGTCTACTTGATCATAATGTATAATGTTTTGGATGTGTTCTTGGTTGGATTCGGTTTGCCAGTATTTTATTTTTATTTTTTTTTCTTTTATTTGCGTGTTCTCTTTCTGTTGTTTACGTCAATGTTCATGAGTGAGATTGGTCTGTAATTCTCTTTCTTGGCTGAGTCTGTGTTTTTTTTTGTATCAGTGTAACTGTAGCTTCATAAAAGGACTTTGGCAATGACACTTCTGTTTCTATTTTGTGAAACACTTTAAGGATTATAGGTATTAGCTCTTCCTGGAAGTACTGGTAGAATTCTGCATTGACACCATCTGGTCCTTGTAGAAGGAGCAGCGGGCTGTGTTCCTGCCACCTGGCTCCTGGCCACCTGGGTAGCTTATGCCCCGACATAACAACACACAAACTGTATTCATATAAACACTGCCTCGCCCATTAGTTTCAGCCTCTTATTGGCTAACTCTTATATTTTGCTTTAACCCATATCTAATAATCTGTGTAGCACCACAAGGTGGTGTCTTACCAGGAAGATTCTAGTGTACGTCCATCTTGGCTGGAGCTTCATTGTGTCTGACCCAGAGAGGAGAGGCATGGTGATTGTCTCACTTCCTCCCAACATTTTGTTCTGTCTACTCTATCCACCTAAGGTCTGGCGTATCAAATGGGCCAAGGCAGTTTCTTTATTAACCAATGAAAGTTAACTCCTCCATCAGGTCTTGGGCTTTTTTTTTTTTTTTGGTAAGGAGGATTTGATGACAGCTTCTAATTCCTCGTGACTTACAGGCCTATTTAAATTGTTTACCTGGTCTTGATTTAATTTTGGTATATGGTACTTATCTAAAAAATGTCCATTTCTTTCACATTTTCCAATTTTGTGGCATATAGGCTTTTGTAGTAAGATCTAATAATTATCTGAATTTCCTCTGTGTCTATGGTTGTGTCCCCCTTTTCATTTCTGATCTTGTTAATTTGCATGTTCTCTCTGCCATTTGATTAGATTGGATAGGGGTTTGCCAATCTTGTTGAGTTTCTACAAGAACCAGCTTTTTGTTTCATTGGTTCTTTGGATTGTTTTCTGTGTTTCTATTTTGTTGATTTCAGCCCTCAGTTTGATTATTTACAGTCTTCTACTCCTCCTAGGTGAATCTGCTTCTTTTTTTTCTAGAGCTTTCATGTGTGCTGTTAAGTCTCCGATGTGTGCTTTCTCCGTTTTCTTTTTTTTTTTTTTAATATTTATTTATTTATTATGTATACAATATTCTGTCTGTGTGTCTGCCTGCAGCCAGAAGAGGGCATCAGATCTCATCCCAGATGGTTGTGAGCCACCATGTGGTTGCTGGGAATTGAACTCAGGACCTTTGGAAGAGCAGGCAATGCTCTTAACCTCTGAGCCATCTCTCCAGCCCCTCTCCGTTTTCTTTAAGTGTGCACTTAGTGCTATGAACTTTCCTCTTAGCACTGCTTTCATCGTGTCCCATAGGTTTGGGTATGTTGTTTCTTTATTTTCATTGAATTCAAGGAAGACTTTAATTTCTTTCTTATTTCTTCCTTGACCCAGGGATAGTTCAGTAGTTGACTGTTCAGTTTCTATGAGTTTGTAGGCTTTCTGGGGTAGAATTTTTGTTGAATTCTAACTTTATTCCACGGTGATCCGATAGTACACAGGTGGTTACTACAATTTCTTTGTATCTATGGATGTTTGCTTTGTTACCAATTATGTGATCAATTTTTGAGAAGTTTCCATGAGATGCTGAAAAGAAGGTATATTCTTTTCTGTTTGGGTGGAATGTTCTATAGATGTCTGTTAAATCCATTTGGTTCATTACATCTGTTTGTTCTCTTATTTCTCTGTTAAGTTTCTTTCTGGGTGACTTGTCCATTGGTGAGAGAGGAGTGTTGAAATCTCCTACTATTAGAGTGTGGAGTTTGATTTATGCTTTGAGTTCTAGTAGTGTTTCTTTTAAATAAGTGGATGCTTTTATATTAGGGGTATAGATATTCAGGATTGAGACGTTCTCCTGATGAATTATTCCTGTTATGAGTAGAAAGTGTCCTTCTCCATTTCTTCTGATTGATTTTAGTTTGAAATCAATTTTGTTAGATATTAGTATAGCCACACCCACTTGTTTCTTTGATCCATTTGATTGGCAAACCTTTTCCCAATCCTTTACTCTGAGGTAGTGTCTGTCTTTGAGATTGAGGTATGTTTTTGTAAACAGCAGAATGTTGGATCCTGATTTCATATCCATTTTCCTAACATGTGCCTTTTTATAGGTGAATTGAGTCCATTGATATTAAGTGATATTAATGACCAGTGGTTGTTAATTCCAGTTATTTTTTTATTGTGGTAGTGTTTGTGTGTTTCCCTTCTTTGAGTTGTGCTGGTGGAGTGTTGTCAGATGCTTGTGCTATTATGGGTGTTATTGGCTTCCTTGGTTTGTGGTTTTCCTTCTAGTATTTTCTGTAAGTCTGGGTTTGTGGCTATGTATTGTTTAAATCTGTTTTTATCCTAGAATATCTTGTTTTCTCCATAGATGGTAAATGCAAGCTTTGTTGGGTATAGTAATCTGGGCTTACATCCATGGTCTCTTAGTGTCTGCAGCACATCTATCTAAGACCTTCTGGCTTTCATGGTTTCCATTTAGAAGTCAGGTGTAATTCTGATAGGCTTACCTTTATATGTTACTTGATCTTTTTCCCTTGCATCTCTTAATATTCGTTCTTTATTCTGTATGCTTTGTGTTTTGATTATTATATGGTAAGGGGATCCTTCTTTTTTGATCCAGTCTATTTGTTGTTCTGTATGCTTCTTGTACCTTCATAGGAATATCCTTCTTTAGGTTGGGAAAGTTTTCTTCTATAATTTTGTTGAATATATTTTCTGGGCCTTTGAGCTGTATTTCTTCTTCTTTAACCCCTATTATTCTTAGGTTTTGTCTTTTCACAGTGTCTCAGATTTCCTGGATGTTTTGTGTTAAGAATTTGTTGGATTTGTTATTTTCTTCAATCAATAAGTTTATTTCCTCTATAGTATCTTCAGCGTCTGAGATTCATTCTTCTATCTCTTTTATTCTCTTGGCTATACTTGTCTCTGTAGTTCCTATTCTTTTTTCCAGATTTTCCATATCCAGCCTTCCATTGGTTTGTGTTTTCTTCATTACCTCCATTTTATATTTCAAGTCTTGTACTGTTTCCATTACCTGTTTGATTGCTTTATCTTGTTTTTTTTTTTGGGGGGGGGGTATCTTTGAGAGATTTATTTATTTCTTCTACCTTTTTGTTTGTCTTCTACATTTCTTTAAAGCAGTTTTTCACATCCTGTTTTAGGTCCTCTATTACTTTCATAATGTTATGTTTAATGTCGATTTCTTCTTCTTCTGGAATAGGGTGTTCAAGTCTTCTTGTTGCGTGATCCCTGGATTCTGGTGTTGTCATGTTGCCTTTCAGGTTGTTGAAGGAATTTTTGCATTGGCGCCTGTCCATCTCTTCCTTCAAATGCAGCCAGAAGAGTCTTTGCATCCATCTTGGTCCAATCTATGCTGTGACTGACTCTCTGGGTGGATCTCCTCAGTGCAGGAACAGGGACTATTCCTGAGCCAAGGACCTCGCAGACAATAGGGTGGGCTTGGGGGAGGCAGGGTCATTTGGAACAAACAAGCCCCTGCAGCTGGAGTTGGAGGGGCTCTGTGCTCCCTTCCTGGACTGTCCGCCCCAGGATGGCATACAATCACTAGTCTGGATTGATCTCCTCAGCACCGGGACAGGGACTTCTGGTAGTCCAAGGTCTCCGCAGACAAAAGGACAAACTTGGGGGAAGGGCAGGGTCATGTGGGACAAAGAAGCCCCTGCAGCAGGAGCAAAAGGTACAACAGCCATATTTTCTACACAAGAACTGGGTAAGATTTGCTCCATCAACATTCTGTCATGAAAGTAGGAGGGTTCCCAAAGTTCTGAGGATCTGTAGGCAGGTAATGATTGGAAGGGGGGGCAGGGGAGAGAGAGAGAGAGAGAGAGAGAGAGAGAGAGAGAGAGAGAGAGAGAGAGAGAGAGAGAGAGATTTTCTTCAGTAATGTTGCCACTGAAATGTTGCTGATGCTTCTATAAATAACTCCTCACCTATGCTCCTGGTACCTGAATTCAACTCATCGGGTCACAAAAAGACATGAAAATAAATCTAGAAAGAGAATAGGGGATTATTTAGAGTGAAAGGAGGGAATAACAGAAAGCAATGGAGTGAGAGTATAAATAAAATATATAATTTATATATTTATGAAAATGCCATGATAAAATTTATCTTGAATAATTAATATATGCTAATAAAACCTGTGTGAAGGTGGTGACAAATTATACCTGTTATCAAAGATTGGCTTCTTCCCACAGTGGGGATGTTAGCACAGATGTAGCCCTAATAGCCCTTTGCCCTTCCAGAGACTAAGGTCAGATGTCGGATTAGCATTGGAGCAAAAATTGCAGGCAATGTCAATGGAGAGCCACCAGGAACACATTGGGATTGAATCCATCCAGACCTCAGCCTTGTGAACAAGTAAAAATAAACTTGGTTAAAGACCTTCAACTTGTCCTCAGCTCCCCCACAAAGTGTAGTGCATGACAAAACGTTTTATAAAAAAAATAGTAGGTATACAAAGCCATTTCAATTCTAATAAAAGATCTCAGGCACAGAAAAGAAAATGCACATTCCCATCATTCTAACTCAATTCCATGCTCTCTAAAGATTGTCTTCTATGGGAAGTTTCACTTGACTGGTTTTCTAGAGCCTCAGATTTTCTTGAATAAAGGAAAGTAAAATTGTCAAAGAGCTTCCAAACTTCAAAGACACATAGTTTAAGGAATTTTAAATCTTCCTAGAACAGTGAAGCTACCCTTCCTTCAGGGAATTTGTAATGGAATCTTTTGTCTTCACAGAAATCCACAGAAGGCCATTGTTGATGCCATATAAGCAGAATTGTGGGTTTAAAAAACATTGGCTGGGGCACTTCCTTGAAGATATTGAGAAATGCACACTGTTTAAACATGAAAGAAGTAGACTAGGAATTAGCTGGAAGATTAAAAGGTTATCTTAGAGATGCAATTCTTTAACAAGTAAGATTTACTTCTCTTGTATAATTGGGGGAGAGGAGGTAAAGCTATGAGAAGAATTAAGCCCACATTAGAATTATATACTCATTTGCCTTCTAAAGGAGGTTGAAACAATAAATACCTGATTAAAAGTCTTCGAAAATTTCTCATTGTGTTCCAAGGGGGCAATATCTATCTACCACCCAGTTAGTACCCGGAATTATTAGTAGTTGATAAAGTTTTTGTTTTAAATTAGCAGAGTATATTTTAAATTAACTTGTAGCCATGCATGTTCTTTTTTTTCTAAAAGAGAAAGGTATGGGATAAGCACATTTGCATTCTGGGAATTTTCTGTTACCTCACATCATTGGAATCTGTGGGAGCAATTTTGTTCATTCATATTTAGGTGATATCTAATGTTGGCTTTACAACCAGTCATTCTAAAATATAGTGGTTTAATTCCATGAGCATATTATTTAATTTTTCTTTATTTGAAGAATTTCATATATATAGAAATGAAATATGCTCAAACAATATTTTCACCCCCAACTCCCCCAGATTCCTTAGATCCCTGTTGACATATCAGGCTACTAATATTTTGATGTTTTTTAAAAATTATCCATTAATTGCACTTAGTGTTGACCATATGTACATGGGTATAAAGCCATTTGTAGGTGGAATTTCTCTATGTCTCAGAAGCCACTCCCACATAACCACAAAGAGGCTTAATAGTAATTATAAATGCATGGCTGATAGCTCAGGCTTATTATTAACTAGCTCTTATAATTTAAATTAGTCCATTTATATTAATCTACATTCTGCCACATGGTGTTAACTTTCTTTCATCTTGTACTTCCTGTTTTCTCTCTGTGTCTCACTGGTGACTCCTCTGACTCTGCCGTTCTTCTTCCCAGTGTCCTGAGCCTTGTTTTCCCACCTAACCTTATCCTGTCCAGCTATTGGTCAATCAGCTTCTTTATTAACCAATCACAGTATAATTTACACAGTTTACAGAAGGATTATTCCACAGCAGTTATCCACTAGAGCATGGAGTCTTACCATGGCTATGGTAGGATTGTCTCAAAAAAGAGTAATTCTCTGTCCCCAAGTAACTATCAACTGCCAATAGCTCCTCAGTAAGGGGCTGGGGCTTAAGATCATGTAAACAATCTATGCTGAGATTTTGGCTGTGCATGTAGAAGAATGCAAATTGATCCATATTCTATCACGATGCATAAATCCCAAGTTCAAAAGGATCAAAGACCTCAATATAAATCTAGATAAACCAAATGTGATAAATGAAAAAGTAGGGAATAGCTCTTAATACATTGGCACAGAAGATAACTTCCTGAATAGAATACCAATCATGCTATCACTAAGATCAACAATTAATAAATTAGACTTCATGAAACTGAAATTTTTTATAAGGCAAATGACACTATGAATTGGACAATGTGATAGCCTATATAATGGGAAAATATTTTTTTTTACCAATGTCACATCTGATATAAGACTAATATCCAAAATATATAAAGAACTCAAGAAACTAGATATTAAAAACCCAACAATGAACAAACCAAATAATCCAATTAAAATGGAGTATATATCTAAGCAGAGAGCTCTCAATAGAGGAAACTCCAATGTCCAAGAAATATTTAACATCCTTAGGAGTCAGAGAAATGCATATCAAAACTACTCTGAGATTTTATCTTACACTTGTCAGAATGGCTGCAACCAATAACACATATGAGAGCTCATGTTGGTAAGGATGTGGAGCAAGAGGAACATTCCTCCCTTCTGGTGGGAGTGCAAATTTGTATAATCATTATGAAAATCATTATGAAAATTCCTCAGAAAATTGAGGATTGATATATGTCAAGACCCAGCTATGCCACTCCTGGGAATATACTCAAAGGACATTTGCTCAACCATGTTCATTACAGTTTTATTCATAATAGCCAGAAACTGGAAACAACCTATGCTGTGGGACAATGGTCTTGTACCTTGTTAAGATTTGTCAGTTGTATTTGCTTAATAAAATGCTGATTGGCCAGTATCTAGGCAAGAAGTATAGGTGGGGCAACCAGAACAGGAGAATTCTGGGAAGAGGAAAGGCTCAGTCTTTAGTCATCACCCAGATACAGAGTAAGCAAGATGAGAATGCCTCACTGATAAAAGGTACCGAGCCACGTTTGTAATGCAAACAAGATTTGTGGGTTAATATAAGATATAAGTGTTAAGAAGCCTGAGTTAATAGGTCAACCAGTTTATAATTAATGTAGGCCTCTGTGTGTTTCTTTGGGACTGAATGGCTGTGAGACCAGGTGGGACAGAAACCTCTGTCAACAAACTTAGATGTCCCTCAACTGAAGAATAAATTTCAGTAGGATTTTGTCTGAACTGGACATTGTACCTCAGGATCACAGCTGTCAGAAGGACCTGCCAGGCTTTCAAAAATAGTAACAGTAGCCACTAATATTGAAGAAAGAGCCCAACTATCCAAGGTTTCTAACTTACATATTCTCCATGAATTACTGCTCATACCCTCAGGGAAGTTTGCAAGGTCTGTATGTTGGTTACATTGAACCTTTAAGTATTCGTTTTTATTCTTTCATATATTCCACCCTAACTGAAGTTACCATTCCCTCCTCTCCAACCTCTCCTCTTTCTCTCCTTTCCCTCAGATCTATCCCTCCATTTCCCCTCATAAAAGAGCAGGCCTCCCAGGGATATTAACCAAACCTAGCATAATATGCTACATTGAGTTCAGACACACACTGTCACGTCAAGGCTGGATGAGGTAACCCAGTAGGAGAAGGGTCCCATATGTAGGCAAAAGAGTCAGCAACTGCCCCCATTCCCACTGTTCTGAGTTCCACAAGAACACTAAGCTACTCAATCATAATGTATATTCCGGGATCCTAGGCGAGAGCCCTATATGCTCCCTGATCTCTGTGAGCACCATGAGTCTTTGTCAATTGTTTCTGTGGGCCATGTTCTCTTCTTGTCCCTGACCCCTTTGGTTCCTATGATCCTTCCTCCCCCTTCTCTGTAGTACCTATTATTCTTGTTCTTGATGGATGTTTCTCATTTGATGTGTATGTATGTGTGTGCATGTGTGTGTGTGTTTCTGTGTGTGTGACATGAGGAAATGGCACAGCTCAGATGTTAGAGAGAGAAGAGGGTTATGACATGCAGCCAGAACCCAAGCTTTCTAGAATCACCCTTTCTTTACTGGTATTGAAATATTTGCCTGAAAACAGGAAGGGCAGCAAGACAACACACCTAGTTGAGTATCAAAACTGCTATAATGAACCCAGGACCTCCTCCTTCAGCATTTTCTCTGTAACTACTGACATGATAAGCCAGGGGCCTGATAAGATATGTGAACAGCTAATGCTCACTACATAAAAGGATAAAGTCCCTAGAAAAGCAGCCTTGCTCATGGGTGCTTTCTTCTTCCTCATTCTTAGGCCCATGCTGTGGTGATCCTTCTATTATATCTTCACTATGGTTCCTGCCTGAATTTATGACCATCAGTAGGTGCTCAGCTGGGTGCCTGCTGGGTACCCAGGTTGGAGGGGAGACTTCTTTTTGTTTGCTGAGTCACCCCCTTGCTTCTTTTCCCCCCTGCCTTGTTAAGTATTTTATCTCCTCTTTATAGTTTTGGACTATGGTTTCTTCTTTGGTATTGTGGCTGTGAGGGTTTGGAGAGAGAAAAGGGAAGGTGAAAATGATGTTAGAATATTATAATTTCAAAAATAAAGGATATGATTTTTAAAATTAAAAATAGAAAAAAAATCTCATTGAAATTAATGTTTCTGACACATGGGAAATTTACAAAAAACATTTATGAATCTGAGCTATTATTAATGATTATTCATTAACAACCTATATACATTACAAAATTGACCTTAAATTTAAATCACTAAAGCAAAATCCATATCAATGTAAATTATTCATACCTATATCATCTCCCCCTTTAAATGTAAAAGAACATTTATAAACCCTATTTGGGAACATGGGCGCAGGTTTTTCTCTCCAAACTGCTTCCTGCTGAATAGGGGCTTCGTTAATTAGGTTTTTCATGGTATAACCTGTGTGCTAGTTTCATCTCAGTTGGCAGTTGAGTGAAGCAATTTTCTGAAGGTATTCACAGCAACCGTTCAGGAGGGCGTGGTCCATCATACCATATCGGAATAGGAGAAATGAACAGGGTCTCATCCTCTGTGAAAACAAAATAGGAAACTCCTTTC
>NW_026068046.1:1968281-1988773 GCF_014885135.2 Alexandromys fortis | reverse complement strand
GAATTTTAACTTTTAGTCTGCATATTATTTTCAACACACTGTAAATCATTTAAAATTTTCTTTGTCCTTGAATCTCTTTTTACTGTATATCTCTCTTTTTCTGACCACAGGAGCCTTTAAATTACTGAGCAATATGAGTAGGATTAAAGCCCTGGCTTTGCCAGGTAGATCCAGTCCATTCCTTAGCTTTCTAGCCTCATGGCTGAGGTACCGGTTGTAGCCATGTTTACTGCCACAACTCTATGGCATTTCAAGGTCCCTGCCAGCAAGCGAGCTTCAGTAGCCTGTGCTTGCAAACCGCACGAACCGCCTGCGTAAAAAAGTCAGAGTTTGCCGTGGCAGGACAGCCCAGAAAGCCGGCATTTTTAAATGGCACAGCTTTTTTCCTGCTACAGCTGAAAATCGAAAAGCATGCGTTCAGCTTTTCGTCAACACCGTTTAAGTGTTTTGTGGCAGGACCTCTTAATGAGCTGCAGGGTTTTGCAGCTGAAGCTGAGTCAGGAAGCCTCTCTTAGATGAGAGCACTTGCTTGCCTCTAGCAAGAGGAGCAGACCCAAGAAATTTCTGCTACCAAGAAAACATGCTTCACTCCAATCTTTCCCAAGCTTTCTCAGGCTTTTTATGGATTCAGTTAGCCACACGTCTGGGCGCCATCTTTTTTTTGTTTAAACAGAAAAAGGGGAAGTGATGTGGGAGTGTCATCAATCTGTTGATTTCATTGGCTGAGCAATAAAGAAACTGCTTGGCTGGCCCTCATAGGTTAAAGCATAGATGGGAGGAGAAAATAGAATAGAATTCTGGGCGGAAGAGGAAGTGAGGTCAGACTCTGCTCTGCTCCCGGACAGACCAGACAACTCTGCTCTCTGGAGCAGAGACACCATGATGGACGGAGGCTAGAATCTTCTACCTTGGGGTGTTTACACACATCATTAGAAATGGGCTAGTCCAGGTGCGAGAATTAGCCTGTAAGGGCTAGAGTTCATGGGCCAAGCAGTGTTTAACTGAATACAGTTTGTGTGTTGTTATTTCGGGCATGAGCTAGCCAAGCGGCCGGGGTGTTGGGGACACAGCCCCGCCGCTTCTTATTTCAACAGAGCTTTCTTTAAAAGCCATTCCACGAATTTACCTATGCCTTCTGCTATGACTCATTCTGCAAGGTTGTCCATACTTATTTTTGTTTTGTTATTTAAGTGTTTTATGATTTATCATATGATATTTCTTTGAACCACTGTTAATGTAAGTCTGCATTGTTTTTGTTGGTGTGACTTAGCCGTTGCATAATTGATACATATATCAAAACATCAATTATACTACATTAATGCATATATTTTTAAAAGGCTTATTTTTAAATAAAAAAAGAAAATGTGGTACATGTACACAATGAAGTATTACTTAGCTGTTAAAAAAATGGCATCAGGAAATTTGTAGGCAAATGGATGGAACTAGAAAAGAATCATCCTGAGTGGGGTAACCCAGAGCCAGAAAGACAAATATAGTATGTGCTCACTTATAAGTAAATATTAACTTTTAAGTAATAATAACCAAGCTACAATCCACAGACCCAGAGAGGTTATGTAAAGAGGAGGGCTCTAGGGGATACATGGATCTCCCTAGGAAGTGGACATAAAATAGATTTTTCTAGTAGATTGGGAGCAGGTGAGGATGGGAACAAAAGGGATCATATGGGGGAGAGAGATGGAGAGCAAGACCCTAGTGAAGACTCCTAGTAATGGAGGATACAACATCTAAAATGTCCATTTTTTTGTAGTCAGATAAAGCTTCCAGTGATAGGCCAGGTCTGCATTTGGTTGAGTTGTTGGTTGAGGGGGTCCCATGAAGTTCTCCAAACAACCCAGGCTGCTGCTAGGACAAGGGTTGCTCTTTGAAAACTGTAAGTGGGGATCCAGTGCCAAGGCCAACATCCGCATAGCTTATTGAATGTAGAGAGGTCAAGCTGGTGCCTACATGGAGCCTTCATCTCTATGTTCTAGTCTGTTTGATACAGGAAAGTATTCTAAAGGTCATGAAAAGAGAAATGTGGACACCGACTGAGCCACAAAACCTTTGACCCACATCCTATCCTGCCTGCAAGAGGTGCTGGGCAATGGTGATGCAGAATTTGTGGAAGTGGTCAACCAATGTCTGGTTTAACTTGAGGCCCACACCACAAGAGGGTACACATGACCTATACTGCCTGGATGACCAGAACCAGAAACTGGATATCTCAGAGGTCTAGGGTAGAACCAAACATGACTGCCCCCATCAATGAAATCATTCCTGATGATATTCTACTATAACCATAGATTGGTGTTTTGCCCAGTTGTCTTCAGAAAGGCTTCATCCAGCTGCAGAGAATCATAGTTAGACATTATGCAGAAAGAGTCTAAATTGAAACTCTTCACTGGTTCCTTCCCCTTGAAGCTCAGGGAATCCTATGGAAGAAGGGGAGGAAAAACTGTAGGAGTCAAAGGTGATGGAAGATGCCAGGAGAACATGGCCCACTGAATCAACTAAATAGAACTCATATGGGCTAATGAGACTGAAACAGCAGGCATGGAACCTACATGGATACGAGCCATTTCTCTGTATATGTTGTCCCTATTAGCTTGGTGTTTTTGTGGGATTTCTAACAGTGGAAGTGAGTGTGTCTCTGACTCTTGCCTGTCTTGGGACTCGTTTCCTCCTATTGGGTTGCCTTGCCCAGCCTTGATAGGAGGGCTTTTTTTCTTGTCTTATTGTATCTTGTTTTGACTTGCTTGGTTGTTGCCTCTTGTTTCCTGCTCCCTTTTGAAAGGAAACAGTAGATCTTGGGGATAGGAAAGTGGGATGGGGCCAGCATAGCACTGCCATTAGGAATGCCTGGCGGTGATATTTTTTTCTTCAGGTTCCATCTTTCTGTCCTAGTTAGGGTTAATATTGTTGTGATTAAACACTATGACCAAAGCAACTTGGAGAAGAAAGGGTTTAATTTACACTTATACTTCCAGGTAACAGTCCACCACTGAAGGAAGTCAGGACAGAAACTCAAACAGGGCAGGAACTTGGACACAGGAACTGATGTAAAGGTCATGAAGGGGCACTGCTTACTGGCTTGTTTCCCTGACTTGCTCAGCCTACTTTCTTATAGACTCTAGGACCCTGTGCCCAGTGATGACACCACCCACAGTGAAATGGACCCTCCCCAATGAATCATTAATTAAGAAAATACCCTATGTCTAGATCTCATGGAGGGATTTTTCTCAATTAAGGTTCCTTCCTTTCAGATAACTCTAGTTTGTGTTGCATTAAAAATAGCTAGCACAGTAGTTTTCACCTGCCCCTTCATCCCATTGCCCATGCTCCCCTCAAAGATAAACAAACAAACAAACAAACAAAAAACCTCCAGCAAAACAAGATAAGACTCAGAGGACAGGGCATGATATGAAGTGGCCAATCCAAATGCTTGTTTCACTGTTTTCCTTGCCAGTGGAAGGAATACAATATAGTCTCCCAGGTCTGTGGCTATGCTTTAAGCCTGTGTATGATGTTAGCATCGCCAGTGGCTGTTTCTGCTGTCATGTGGAGAAGAATTCAGTAGGAATGAATGAATAGAATCAGAGAAAGGCTGTCATCAAAGATAGAAGAGAAATCCCCGATGGCACTGTGTTTCATTCCTCCACGGCTCTGGTTCTGTTTTATTTCCTTCAATTCTCTGGTATAAACTTACATGTTTCCTGGCCATGTGTGGACACCAAATCACATATTTTTCTCCTAAGCTATTTTGAGGCAGATCTCTGTCATAGCATATTAGAGTCTTGGATTGAAAGGCATGAAAATCCCCCTTAGAGATTCCCAGAAATACTGGGGAGACATTTCTGAAGTTGTTGTGGCTATCTTGGGGATTCAGCAATAGGAAAGAAAGATGAAAGGATAAATTTGGGGGGTAATAGATGTTACTGATAACTCATCTGTGCCTAGAAAGCTGGTTAGGACAGGGACTTTTTATATTATTTCTGAAATGGGATAATGACAATACCTATCACAAATGGCTTTTGAAAAAGATTATTGTAATGTTTTCTTCTATTGAAGGAATGTCAGAAATCACACTAAGTGTTTATAGCAGATGGAGATTTAATATAGGAAATGGATTGTAAACGTTTTGGAAAGGCTAGATGTGCAGAAGGAGGAAGGTGCTTGTAGATGGAGATTGTTCTTTTGTTTTTCTGCCTCCCAGACATGGATAATCACAAAGAAACTATATTAATTACAACACTGCTTGGCCAATGGCTTAGGCACATTCATACCTAGCTCTTATATCTTAAATTAACCCATTTCTAGTAATCTGTGTATTACCATGAGGCTGTGGTTTACCAGGTAAGGTTCTAGCATCTTTCTCCTTTGGTAGCTATATGGTGTTTGCCTGGCTCTGCCTTCTTTCTCTCTGCATTCAGTTTAGCTTTCCCCTCTAGCCCTATTCTACCCTTCCAGAGGTCAAAGTAGCTTCTTTGTTAACCAATGGTAATAACACATATTCACAGCATGAAGAGGGGACTGCCACATCAGCTGCTATTGTGAATAACTGCTGGAAGGCATAACTCCACAAGGATAGATGAACAAAAATAAGGAAAGTTAACATACTTAATCTGTAAGCATGCATAGACAACATTTTTGGAGTTCCTGAACCTAACCAGGACTCCTAGGAGCCTGCTGGAGCCAGAACCACATGTAGTTTCCTGAAGCCACTGCAGAAGTCAAGCACAGAATGACTTCTTTATCACAAGTAATGGCCTCCTATTGGCTGACGTTCGAAAGTAGCTGGCAAGAGAGACTGGAGCTATGGGATTCCTAGCTCCCAGACCCAGCAATACAGGGACAATCACAATGTCAGATGCACACCAAAGCACCTGAGACAACTTCTACAAACCTACTTCAAAGGAAGTTGAAGAATTAATGAGATAATAGTTCAAATCTCATAATATGATTCTTAGCACCTAGCAGAAATGCAAAAGGTTAAAGTGTTGAGTGTGTTTCTGACTCTGAGTATACATACTAGATGTGGGAGTCCTCTCTATGTGCTGTGATTACTATTAATGAATAAAGAAACTGAATGGCAGAATTAAGTAGGCAGGGAAAACTAAGCTAAATGCTGGGAGAAAGGAGGCAGAATCAGAGAGAAACCATGGAGCCACCACTTGAGGCAGATGTGCTGAAACTTTGCTGGTAGGCCATGACCTTGTGGTGATGCACAGATTAATGGAGATGGGTTAAATTAATATGTAAGAGTTAGCCAATAAGAGGCTAGAGTTAATATGTCAAGTAGTGATTTAAATAATACAGTTTCTGTGTGATTATTTTGGGGCTAAGCTGCCAGGAACTAACTAGCAGCCTCTCTCCTACACATACCAATTTTATTAAAGGAAATTTCTCATCTAGGGTAATATTTTCCTCTTTTTTCCAACCCACCTTCTCTTATATGATGTCAAGGGCAGCATGTAGAAGATTTTCTTATTTATTGCAAGACATTTCACAGCCACAAGTAAAATTTGAAACTCCAGTGCCATGATGTTAATATAAATGTTAATATAGCATGTACACTGCTTACCTGTTTCTTTTTGCTTCAGTATCTACAATGCATGGGCTGCCATCTTGTCTATGGTGTGATTGTTGAACTCTTGGAAGCATGAATATTGCTATGACCCGTTTTCATTTCATTTCTCTTCTAATTTTTACATTTCATTGCTCAAAATTTTGAGCTTTAAAGGGCAATGAAGCTTTCATTCATGTAAATCTTGGGAATGATGGTTGTATTTACATTCCTTCATGTAAGCAGCCTTAAGTCAGAGACCTCCACCCTGTAGCATTTTAATTCATTCTGATAAACGTGTGCTAACCTCTTAGACATCTTCACAGTAGCCATCCGCAGGGAGCAGAGGAAGTCCTGAATGAATGTGTGCTCTGACATGGCATGGACTTGTCAAAATCCAAGAGCCTCAGACCCGTGAACAAAATCACAAAACCTTCTCCAAGTATGGGGTATGTGTGTGAGGCTCAGAGGGAAATAAAAAAGCCTTCCTTAGATCTGAGTGTGAATGTTGACAGTGTATAGAACATTGCCACCTTAGCTATTTCCCCTGGAATATTTAAAGCCTGAAGATGGTTACCTCACAGAGATTGATCTACAGAGATTAGTTAAATATGTCCCCTGGACCCAGTTGTATATTATAAACCCTGTATCCTTGGAGTTCAGGGAACATTGTGGAAGAGAAAGAGAAAAAATGTACGAGGCAAAGGGATCGAGGATTCCAGGAGAACTCGAATCACAAACATCAACTAACTGGGGCTCACAGGTGCTCAAGGTGGCAATCATGGACCTGCATGGGTCTGTGCTAGGTCCTCTTCATATATGTTATGGTTGTGTAGCTTGGTGTTTTTGTGGGACTAATACCAGTGGGATGGGGTACCTCTGGCTCTTTTGCCTGCTCTTGGGACTCTTTCCTACTACTTTTTCCTACTTAGCCTTAATATGAGGGTTCTTGCCTAGTCTTAGTGTATCTTGTTATGCCATGTTCAGTGGATATCCCTGAGAAGCCTGATGTTTTTAAATGGGAAATGGAGGAGGAGTGGATCTGGGGAAGAGGGGAGGTGGGGTGGTGTAGGAAATGGGAAAAATGGAAGGAGGGGAAACTGCAGTTGGGATGTGTTGAAAACAAAAAGTAACACACATACACACACAAACACACCCCTACATTCTTATTTATCTCTATTTAATAACTGCCTCCTTGTCCAGCTATGTGCAGTAATCCTACTTCTTTGATTAACTCTATATAACAAATACACAGAACTTCCAGGATGTTTCAGTTTCTCCAGCTGAGAGAGTAGACCACTCACTCCCAGCTTTCTGTCTCTATGTAAGTCTGTCTGTCTTTTCTTCATCCTTTTACCATCCCATTCAGGTCTAAGTTCCCAGAGGCATGCTGGATGCAGCAGCCATTGAAATAGTCCTCCATTTCTCTAAAGGCACAAAGTTCTTCCACTCAAGCAGTTTCTTTTTTTTTTATTTCTTGGCTTAATTTTATTTCTTCTATTGAGAATTCTGTTTAGACTCTTGAACATTTTTTTAAAGTATCAAAATGGTCTTTTATTTGTAATGGGTGCAGTTTGATTCTGATACTGGAATACTTTTTTTTTTTGAAGCAAAGTTGTTTTTTTTTTTATTGGGGTGTACCCAAGAGCTGGCCAGCAATTGCCTGCTAAGCTGGGTTAAATATAGCAGCCCTGAATCCATCTTGTGGGCCCCTTTTTTTATTTTTATTTATTTATTTTTANTTATTAAAGATTTCTGTCTCTTCCCCACCGCCGCCTCCCCTCCCCCAATCAAGTCCCCCTCCCTCGTCAGCCCAAAAAGCAATCAGGGTTCTCTGCCCTGTGGGAAGTCCAAGGACCACCCACCTCCATCCAGGTCTAGTAAGGTGAGCATCCACGAAACTGCCTAGGCTCCCACGAAACCAATAGGTCCAGTAGAATCAAAAACCCGTTGCCATTGTTCTTGAGGTCTCAGTAGTCCTCCTTGTCCGCTATGTTCAGCGAGACCTGTTTTGACCCAGGCTTTTTCAGACCCAGGCCAGCTGGCCTTGGTGAGTTTCTGACTTGTTGAAGTGTCTTTAAATTTGGTATTCAAATGGTCCTGGTTAATGGTAGAACAATGCCACTAAGTGGCAGGGAGTGAATCAGAAAAGTGAAAATGGAATTCGAAAATGAAAACAAACAAACAAACAAATAAAAACCCCCCGAGAAGCAAGAGAGTATCCCAGTTTGACTTTATTTAACCAGTTATGTAATTTCCCAAAGTATCACAAATTATGGCTGGAAATTTTTATTAGCAAGTCTTGAATGTCTTCAAACACACACACATTTTTGTTGGTCAGCTGCCTTTAGCCTTCTGTATCACTTGGTTTTCTCAATTTGCATTTGTCCATGTGCTTGAAGCATCATCTGGAAGATATTAAAACTAATCAGAGGCTAGACGTATATAGTTCAGTTGATAAGAGTATTTACCAAGCCTGCAGGAAGCATTGGGCTCTATCTCTAACACAGTGTTAGTCAGGCATTGTTTTGTGTATCTGCGATCCTAGTATGCAGAAGGTGGGGTAGGTAGATCAAAAGTCCAAGGTTATCCTTGGCTGCATAGAAACTTTGAGAACAGCTTTGACTAAATGAGACCCTGTCTTAAAAATGTTTTCTAGTATGATAAACACAAACTGTGTATGATGGTTGTCAAACCCTATCCTATTTGGATCTTAGATTTTCCATTCAGGCTAAAATTGTACAGATCTCTACCTTATCTGGTACTGAATTTCAGCATGCACAACTACCACAACTCACTGTCAATAATCAACATCCACTAACTAAACTCAACTGCCAGACATGATGCTTAAGCTGGACAGTGAATTAGTCCTCTATGTCCCCAGTCTCACCCGTTAACCCTGCTTACCATCACAATTTCTCCCTCTCACCTATGTGCGAGTCCAGCTGCTCTGCTTACCCTTATTACGAGCTGTATTTTAATTTTGTAAATTTTTATTTTTATTTTTTAGTGGTGAGTACCTGAAATCAAACTCAGGTCATTGGACTTAGCTGCTAGTGCCTTTGCTCACTGAGCCATCTCACTGGCCTGGTCTAAAGCTTTCTTTTTGAGTTCAAAGACAGACTTTTTTTTTTTTTTTTGTTAATGGTTAGCCTGCCATTTTGTTTGCGAGGTCCTTGGAGCCAAGCAGGAGGTCCCTGCTCCTGTGCTGAGAGGATCCAGACAGGTGAGTGAGTGGACCCGTGGCTGGACAGCCTTGGGAAAGTGAGTACAGGCCCTCTCCAACTCCCTAAGCTTTTCTGGCCATCCAGCGGGGTGTTTCCTAGCTGCTGGATCTCTTTAGCACATTCTAGCCTGCCCCCAAACACCCCCTTTCATCTGCGAGGTCCTTGGATCCTCCAACTCAGCCTGCTTTAGGGAAGAGGGGATATGAGAGCCAGCTCCAGTGCTGAGGGGACCTAGGACCTATTTGACAAGAACTTTAAGGCTTTGAAGAAAGAAATTGAAGAGAATATCAGAAAATGGAAAAATGTCCCATGCTTTTGGATTGGTAGTATCAACATAGTAAAAATGGCAGTTCTACCAAAGGCAATTTATAGATTCAATGCAATCCCCATTAAAACCCAACCAAATTCTTCACAGACCTTGAGAGAACAATAATCAACTATATATGGAAAAACAAAAAACCCCAGATAACCAAAACAGTCCTATACAATAAAGGAACTTCTGGAGGCATTACCATCCCTGACTTCAAACTCTATTACAGAGCCACAGTAATGAAAACAGCTTGGAATTGGCATAAAAACAGAGATGTTGACCAATGGAATCAAATAGAAGACCTGGTTATTAATCCACAAACCTATGAACATCTGATCTTTTGATAAAGAGGCTAAAATTATACAATGGAAAAAGGAAAGCATCTTTAACAAATGGTGCTGGCATAACTGGATGTCAACCTGTAGAATGAAAATTACCATGCACAAAACTCAAGTCCAAATAGATTAAAGACCTCAATATAAATCTAACCACACTGAACCTGATAGAAGAGAAAGTGGGAAGTAGCCTGAAATACATGGGCACAGGAGAATACTTCCTATGTACAACTCCAGTAGCACAGACAATAAGAGCAACAATGAATAAATGGGACCTCCTGAATCTGAGAAGCTTCTGTAAAGCAAAGTACACTGTCATTAAGACGAAAAGACAACCCACTGAATGGGAGAATATCTTCACTAACCCCACATCAGACAAAGGCCTGATCTCCAAATTATATAAAGAAATCAAGAAACTAGACATTAAATTTCTAAATAACCCAATTAAAAATTGGGGTACTGAACTGGACAGAGAATTCTCAACAGAAGAATTTCAAATGGTCAAAAGATACTTAAGGACATGTTAAACTTCATTAGCTATCAGGGAAATGCAAATCAAAACAACTTTGAGATACCATCTTACACTTGTCAGAATGGCTAAAATAAAAAAAAACACCAATGATAACCTATGCTGGAGAGGTTGTGGAGTAAGGGGCACACTCATCTATTGCTTGTGGGAATCCAAACTTGTACAACCACTTTGAAAATCAGTCTGGTGGTTTCTCAGAAAATTAGGAACCAACCTACCTCAGGATCCAGCAATACCACTCTTTGAAATATACCCAAGAGAAGCCAAATCATACTATAAAAGCATTTGTTCAACTATGTTCATATCAGCATTATTTGTAATTGCCAGAACCTGGAAACAACCTAGATGCCCTTCAATCAAAAAATGGATAAAGAAATTGTGACACATCTACACATTAAAGTACTACTGAGCAGTAAAAAAAAATGACATCTTGAATTTTGCATTCAAATGGATGGAAATAGAAAACATTATCCTGAGTGAGATAGCCCAGATACAAAAATATGAATATGGTATGTACTCACTCATTAGTGGACTCTAACCATAAACATAGGATATTGAGACTATAGTTTGTGATCCTAGAGAACCTAAGTAATAAGGTGAACCCAAACAAAAATATATATAGATCCTCCTGGAAATTCGAAGCAGACAAGATCTCAAGGCAAAAGTTGGGAGCATGGGGGTCGGGGTGGGGTGGGGGAAGGGGAGAGGGGGAGAGAGAAGGGAGAAGGTGAGGGTTGAGGAGAGCTTGGGGGAGTGGGATGGTTGAGATGGAAGAAGGATAGATATGGGAGCAGGGAAGAAGATAATTAAGGGAGGAGTTGTAGGGGTGGCAAGAGTCGTGACTCTAGAGGGGGTTCCAGATTTCCTTAGGGATGTCCGCAGCTAGGACCCTGGGCAGTGGAGGAGTTGGTGCCTGAACTGGCCTTGTCCCATAGTCACACTGATGAATATCTTGAATATCACCATGGAACCTTTGTCCAGAGATGGATAGAGGTAGAGACAGACACCCACATCGGAGCACTGGACTGAGCTCTCCAGGTCCAGTTGAAGGGCAGAAGGAGGGAGAAGATGAGCAAGGAAGTCAGGGCCACGAGGGGTTGGTCCACCCACTGAGACAGTGTGTCTGATCTAATGGGAGCTCACCAAAGCCAGCTGGAATGGGACTGAAGGAGCATGGGATCAAAGTGGACCCTCTGAATATGGCTGACAATTGGGGCAGACTGAGAAACCAATGATAATGGCACTGGGATTTGTCTCTATGGCATGTACTGACTTTTTGGGATTTTAGTCTATTTGGATGCACACCTTCCTAAGCCTGGATGGAGGGGGGGGGGCTTGGACTTCCCACAGGGCAGGGTACCCTGCTCTCTCTTAGGACTGAAGGAGGAGGGGGAGGGTGAGTGGGGGAGCGGGAGGGAAGTGGAAATTTTGATTCCTAGTATTAATAAAGTAATAAAAATGCAAAAAAACCTGTTGTATTTCAAAATGTCTTATGGGGAACTGTGAAATCACCAGATGGGGTATGAAAATCAAAGAGAAATCTTACCCTGACATTTACAGCTTGTTGATTTAATCCTATTGATTCTCCTTACATATCTCATATATTAGTTCCCTTTCTCTAATTTATGACCATCTCTCTTCCAAAGATTGTTCCTGTATGACCAGGTATCCTTCTTCCAGGAGGACCTCTTTCCAGTCTGTCCTATGTATGTCCCTATGGATAATTTCTTTCAGAAATGTATAGGTGATTATACATATTGTTTTCTTTGAGAATCTGGCAGTTACCATTGTTGTCTGTTGAGTGTATCTGCATGCACGTGGTAATAATGAAAAAAGAAAGCATTAATTTGAAGAAGAGAGCAGAGGATTATGTGGGAAGGTTTAGAGGGAGAAAAGGGAAAGGAGAAACGCTATAATCTCATAAAATATACACATGTGGTTCTCTATTCTTCTAGGCACTTGATAGAATCATACTTCTGTCTGCATGAAGAAATTAGGTCACATGTCATGCTATCACCAGTGGACTATAGGTCAAAGAGATGTGTAATATTTTGAGAAGGAGCAGTTTCTTTTCATGCTCTAGTGCAATGATTCTCAACATATGGGTCTCGACCCCTTTGGATTGAGCAACACTTTCATGGGGGTTGAATATCAGATACCCTGCGAATTAGATATTTATATCACAATTCCTAACAGTAGCAAAATCACAGTTAAGAGGTAACAATAAATTAATGTTATGGTTGGGGGGGTCACCACAACATGAGGAACTGTGTTAAAGGATCGCAACATCAGGAAGGTTGAGAATCACTGAGCTAGAAGTTTTAAAAAGTAATGTAAAAATATCCCCAATCTCTGTCTCCCAGCTTCAGATGGTAGCCACTTCATTAGCTCGGATGCAAGAGTGAGGGAATCTCAGACTGCTCAGAATGGCAATGTAACACTAGTCCAATATAAATCTTGCTTTGAGTCACTTACTTTGAAGGTTTTATTTCATAATATTCTCTGTACACTTTGCAATAATACAAAGATGAAGGTAAAACTAGGCAAAAGTTTGCGAACCTCTTATGTGACCTGTACTTTTCAACTTCATTTCCAATGACTCCACTTCCCACACCCACCAGTTCTTCCTAGCAGGTGTGCTTGTGCTTTCTTACTTTTATTGTTTGCTCCTTTACCTCAAATACTCAGAGTGGGAAGTAGTTTCACCCTCCTTAACCTATTGTAGCTTTTTTTCTCTACCACTGTTCTGCTTGTATCAGAGTGTCTTACAAATGTATCTAATTTAATTTTCTTGTCTAGCATTTCCTTCAAGTGAGGATCTAATTTAGAAATAATTTTTGTATGAGCCCACAAAATTTAGATGAAAATCTTTCATGTTCAAGCTCAAGTATTTGTCAAATGACTACACTCTATTCCAGAAATTCAATATACTTGAATTATCTTAATATTTTGTGGCAGAGTTTGCTTTCTGTGACTGTGTAGCTGATGGAGAGGGTGTAGTGTAACAGTCAGCGTGTGGGGTGAAGAAAACATAAAAGGAAAGTTAACCGACTGCTAACATGGTGTCATCTCTAAGCCTAACACTGTTCTAAGTATTATAAGAAATTTACACACAGAAGATACCATTATGACCTGAGTTGTCTTATTGTCTGCTGTGGGACAATGGTCTGTACCCTATCACTTGCATTTTAATAAAACACTGATTGACCAGTAGCCAGGCAGGAAGTATAGGTGGGGTGACCAGGCAGGAAGTAGAGGTGGGGCAATGAGAACAAGGGAATTCTGGGGAAAGGAAATACACAGCCTGTAGTTGTCATCCAGATGCAGAGGACACAAGATGAAAATGCCTTGCTGATAAAGATACCAAGCCACATGGCTAATACAGACAAGAATTGTGGGTTAATATCAGATATAAGAATTAGTTAATAAGAAACTTGAGCTAATAGGCCAAGAAGTTTATGATTAATGTAGACCTCTGTGTTTTTCTTTGTGATTGAAAGGCTGAGGGACTGGGTGGGACAGAAACCTCTTCCAACAATTGTCCAGTTTGGAAAAAAAGAACAAACAATCTCTGTACACTCAAGATTCTAGAATTCTGTTCCAAAAGGTGACTTTTCAATTATTTATGAAGCATGCTTTTCTTTTATCTAGTTTCTTTTTATTGAAAATAAGTATGTAATACATTCTAATCATAATTTCCTCATGCCCCAACTCCTCCCAGATATTCCCAATCACCTCATCCATCTAACTCTGTGCCTTCTTTCTTCATCTCTCTAGACAACAAACAGGCAAACAAAAAAAAATCAAACCAGAATATAAAACCAAAAATTTAAAAATAATAAAATAATAAAAACATACCTTTTTGAGAATTTAATACATATGCAAGTTATATTTGGATCATTTTCACTTCCACACCTCCTCCTAACTCCTCCCTGATCCATGCTAACCCTTTCATGAAGTATTCTGCCTCTCAGGCAAGTGTGAAGACTTGGGTGCAGATTACCAGAACCCATGTAAACCAGGCACAGCAGCTCACATCCGTAATGCAAGTGCCCTCCAGTGAGTTGGGAAGTAGAGGTATGAGAATCTCTGGAAGTTGTATTAGGAGACCGAGCCTGCTATATTCGGCTGTGAATAACAAGACTCTAAATCAAACAAGGTGGAAGACAGATGAGGACTGGCACCCAAAGGTGCCCTCTGACTTCCATAACTACTATGACCTGTATATACTACATGTGTGCATGTACATATAAGCAACCACACAATTAAAAAGCAAGCATGCAAACAAATAACCCAAACTCAAACCCAAACAAAAAATTGCTTGTAAACTGATTAATTTTGTTTAGTTTAACTCAAGAGTATTTTCAATCCACAGAGTTCTTTGGGACAACTTGACATGCATTGAATATGGTGTGTGTGTGTGTGTGTGTGTGTGTGTGTGTGTGTGTGTGTGTGCATAAGGCATAGTCAGTGATCTGGTAAATGTTTAGCAATCATCATCTAGGTGAGGGCATCCTGATTTGCAATAGTTTCCAATTTCTAGAGTATAATACTTTTTTTTAAGTGTAATACTTTTCACTGTGGCCAGCTGTAAAGCATAGGAATACTGAAGGAGGGAGCCAGCTCAGGTATTTGGATAACTTGAAAAAAGCTTTATTTATTTTTGTTTACCTACGTATTTATATTTATGTGTATGTGTGACTATGTGCATTTATGGGCATCAACTGCATGCAGGTGTCCCAGGAGTCCAGAGGGCATTGGATCTCCTGCAGCTGAAGTTAAAGACAGAGGTGATCAGCCAAGGCAGGTGCTAGAAAGTGAACCCAGGTTCTCTACAAGAGCAGCAAGTGCTCTCAGGTACTAAGCCATCTCTCCAGGTTTGGACATTTTCCGATGACATAAACAGGCTCTTGAAAAATGGAATACTCTTATTGTTATGCCTCACTTTTAGGACTGCTGGAGTTTTGACTGAGAAATTTTAGCATTCCCAACAAATCACTCCAATTCTCAAGTTAGGGACTTTCAAAGCACCGATTTACACTAAAAATATTTGTTTATTTTAAAACTAATCTATGGGACTACAAATCAAAAGAATGGATACCTTCTGCATGTGGATGAGAAACTTCCTGGCTGGTGGAAACTTCATACATGGGTATGGATGGTGATTATGTTTGTGCTCATTGATATCTCTCCAGAAAATAATTTTAAAATAGCCTGCTCATTTTGTACTTCTTTCCTCCACCTGTGACATAGCTCTTCCAGGTGTATATTAAATTAAAAGTAATGGGAAGGAGATAGGGTCAGGGAAGAAATACAAATAATATGATTAGGAGCGTGCATATGAATAAGTAGTGTTTTTGCATGGTATACGTTTCACGCAGTGCATTATCCATCATGCACATGGTGGTGGTATTAGCTGGGAAATTGGGTTCAGGTAAGTAACACCAGGAAGTAATGACTGTTGGCATTACATGTAGCAATCTGTTTGCCTAGAACAAACTGCAGATGTATTCTGTTTGGAATTAATACTGTATCTTATATTTTATCCATAAAAATGACTTATGAGATTGCATCCATTAGTTTAATGGAATATCACAATCATTATTCCAAACTTATTTATATTGTAATCAGTAGAATGGGATGCCTTTTCTGGATAAGAAAATGAATGTGAATGCCAAAGATTTTCTCTTATTTAATTTTAATAATTGTAAATCATCATGTCTGACATGTATTTTAATATTTATGCAAGAAGTAAATCCCACTAAAGGAAACAGAAGCAGGAAAAGCCACATTAAGGCTTGCAACCTGAGATGGTTCTGATAGTGCTTATTTATACACAGTATTTGGGAGATAAAGGCAGGAGGATCAGGAGTTAGAGGTTAACTTGTACTACAAGAGACATCTCAAAAGCTTTTCAAATTGCTTCTCTGATATAGTTTTGAAATATTATATTTGTACAATGTAATGTTCATCATTAAGTTATTGCCCCTGGGTAGAAACCAGGAGTTTTGAGCAGGGGAAAGCCCATGGGTTGCCCTTGTTTCTTCAGCTATTTCTGACGATATTTGCTTTTTACTAAAATCTCTGTCAAGGTTATAGTTTAGAAAAGAATGGTCCAAAATGTTGAGTGGGGGTGCTGTTCGCTGTGCTGCCTCTGGAAATGAGCCTGTTAGCAGGCGCAGAGATTTGCTATTAGGTCATTTGTAGTATGACCTCAGCAAGATGACTGAACTAAAGTGCCCTGCCACTTATGAGTGAAACTCTTAGAAACTTCCTTCACTTCCCTGTGCCTCAATTTCGTTCTTGGTGAGAGTACTATAGGATTGTGTTGATTAAATTTGTAAGTTGACTTAAAAGAAGGCATGGGAGACTTATCATCAAATCAAATCTCTCCCTTACAGGACATTAAAAGAAGCAGGGTTCAGGACTTACCAAGTTTAGATGAAGTCAAGGTTTTATAATAGACATAATCATTGTTCTTGCTAAGCTGTATTAATGTGCTTTCCTCCTTTACCTTTCTAGATATATGACCTTCTTTTTAGTGGATTCAAGGTATCTGCCTCCCCACATGTGGTGGGGAGGAGGGTAGAATTAGGATTTGCTGGACTGTAGCAAGAACTCAAAGAGGGAAAGTATAGTATTGCATTTCTGGTTTCCAAAATAGGATTTTCAAGTTCAAAGCAAGAAAATAAGTCTGAAAGGCTGACTTTATTAAGACGGAAAGGGATTTTGTAAATTCCTTTATCCTGTTCTTTATCTTATAAAGAGGACCTGACCTAAGCTAATCACGGAGTTTAACCTAAGGCCCCTTTGCTCTGAAAAAGAGAGGTGGCGGGATTATAAAGGCTTCTGCTATGGATCTTCTAGATGGTAGGAGGAGTATAGAAAAGAAAAGGTATAGGAGATATGCTCAGAGATATAACAAGTGCTGTTTTTGGGGACTAAAGTTTTAGAATAAAAAACTTTTTTCCAATTAGGGTTCCAGAAGGAGAGGGAAATGAGGGCTACAAAAACTAGCTTGGTGGACAAGAATGATGAGAGAGAGAGAGAGAGAGAGAGAGAGAGAGAGAGAGAGAGAGAGAGCAGTGAGAGTGAGAAAGACAGACCAAGAGAAACAGAGAGAGACAGAAAGACACAGAGACAGAGAAACACAGAGAGAGACAGAAAGAGAGGTAGAGGCAGAAACAGAGAGACAGAGGGACAGACAGAGGTAGAGAGACAGAAGCACACACACACACACACACACAGAGAGAGAGAGAGAGAGAGAGAGAGAGAGAGAGAGAGAGAGAGAGACACAAATGCAAACCACCCCCCCCCACACACACAGAGTTTACCCATTCATGCTGTCCCTGGCTTCTGAGCAGTGTGGCGCCATAGGCTTGGAAGTTTTCTCAGGCTCCTAAGATAGCAAGATTCTGGCTCTGAAGACTGCAAGAGTGACTCACCATGACAGGGACAAAATAACCCTGTACCTGGAGCAAGATCAGAAGAGGGTTAAATGAAATTTCTGGGGAGTAGGTTCACAGCACTGTAACGGTCTACTGAAATGGAATTGGCATGGAAATAGGGCCAGGCTGTGAGCCAGGTAAAAGGCACAATGGTTTGTCAGCAATCTCAGTTGTAGGCTCTTCCCCTAGACACCAGTAAAATGCCAAGAAGTGAGAGTATTGTGCCTTAGGAATTGCTACTAGAGTCAATACTCATCCTGGGGTAAGCAATGGATCAGGCTTGGCCACCTGTCCCAGAAAGATGAGCAAGGGAGGTTTGTTCTCAGTGAGTCTGTGCCAGGAATATTAGAGGCCTAGCGACCTAAGAACAATATCTACACCATAGGTTCCATCTGTTCACCAGGACTTTAAACCTGTTGAGTGCTCCCACATAAGTGCTCTAGCCTTTGCCTAGTTTTTCTCTTCTTTTATACCTACACATCTGGTCCTCCTAACCTCCTAACATGGCTGTCCGACCTCTGGGTCACCCACTTCTTTGGAGAGCTTCTCAGAAACCCATTTAAGATGCCACATCCTCTGGTGGGTTAGTGTAAAGACGTGTGTGCTAGCCTGTTACCAAGGGTCATACCAATAGGTAGAGAAGAGGCTCACTGTCAAGTTTAGATGTGATGCTGTGACCTCTCCAGGTTCTTTTTCAAGCTACCTAACTGGAAATCAGCCTATTTTAATATGTGTATGCGTGTGTGTGTGTGTCTGTCTGTCTGTCTATCTATCTACCTACCTACCTATTTAAATTGTTGGGAGAGGCTCTCACTATGTGGGCCAGGTTGCTTTGCACAGCCCAGGCTAACTTCAAAATTCTGATTCCCCCTGCTTAGCCTTCGGAATACTGGTATTGCAGACATGTGCCTTGATGCTTGCCAAGAACTTTATTTTAAAAGTGAGTACTTCAGGGACTGGGAAAATGGATTACTTTCTAAAATGTTTGCTGAGAAAATCTGATGACTTGAGTTCAGAACCTCAGAATCTACATAAAGATGATCAGGTAGGAAGGATATGCCTGTGATCCCAGGGCTTCTACAGAAGACGAGAGGCAGATAAAAGAGCATCCCTAGACACTCCAGCTAGCAGCAAACAACAAGAGAACTTGTCTTAAGCACAGTGGAAAACAGAGACTTATACCCAAGGCTGTGTCCTTTGACCTTTACATGTGTGTCATTGCATGTGTACACACACTACACACTATGCATGTGTGCACGTACATGCATGCACAAGGCACACACACATACACACACACACAGAGAGAGAGAGAGAGAGAGAGAGAGAGAGAGAGAGAGAGAGAGAGAGAGAGAGAATTTGAGACAGTATCAGAAAGAATGAGTGATCAGAGGATGTAGCCTATGAGACTGATTATTGGGGGTTGATATTGTGACTGAGAAAGAATCAAGACTGAGCAGGGAGAGAGATCTCAGACTTGTCATAGACCTGAATCATTTCCTCCAGTTCAGTAAGGAATTCTGGAGGAGACTCTTACTGGAACTTTCCCACTCAAGACAGACCCAGCTTGACATTTACCCATTCTAGACACTGGCTGGGAACTGCTTTTAGAAGGGGACTTAAGAGCCACCATTAAAGGTGTTAGAGGAGGCTGCTTGTTGGTTCCCAGCCACTTAACCCTGAAACAATCACACAGAAACTGTATTAATTAAATCACTGCTTGGACCATTAGCTCTAGCTTCTTATTGGCTAACTTTTACATTTTAATTTAACCCATTTCTATTAATCTGTGTATCGCCACGTGGCTGTGGATTACCGGGTAAAGTTCCTTCTGGCATCTGTCTCTGGTGGGGGCTACATGGCTTCTCTCTGACTCTGCCTCTTTTCTCCCAGCATGACATTTAGATTTCCCCACCTACCTAAGTTCTGTCCTATCAACAGGCCAAGGCAGTTTTTCTTTTTAAAAATTCATAAACGGTAATCACAGAATACAGAGGGAAATCCCATATCATAAAGGTAGATGGACCATTGTTAAGTCTCTTTAACTTGGGGAAGAGGTCCTTTCCTGAAGAGGGATTAAAGTGACATGTTCCAGATCTACCACAGTCTGTGCCTTGTGTCATAACTTTTAACTTTCTATTCAGAGAGAATTATGGGGCTCTTGTACCCTCACAGATGAAAGTTGTTAGTAGGCTAAAACATTGTCTACCAAACAGATCTCAGTTGGGCTATAACTAGTATTTATTCACCCCCTTTTCATTACTTCATTCTAACTTGCAGCCAATCCCATTGTCACCTTGGCGTGGACAGGTGTCTTACTTATTTTTACTGTTGCGGTGATAAGATATCCTGACAAAGGAACTTCTGAGAGGCAGGCTTGATTTTGACTTAGAGTACAGGTTACAGCCTCTCATGGTGGGGAAGTTCTGGTAGCAAGAGCTTGAGGCAGCTGATGAGATGACACTGTAGCCAAAGTTAGGAAGAAGGGAGCTGGTGAACAGTGAATGTCTGTCTGTATTCAGCATGCTTACTCCTTTTTACTCATTCCTGGATCTTAGCCCAAGGAATGGGCTGGGTGAGTCTCCCATCTCAATGAACCAACCTAGATAATCCCTCACAGATACAGACAAAATAATAGGAATGGGCTAATTTAAGATGTAAGAGTTAGTTAATAAGATTCCTGAGCTAATAGGCCAAGCAGTGTTTTAATTAATATAGTTTCTGTGTGATTATTTTGGGTATGGGCAGCTGGGAAATGAATGAACAGTCTCTGCCTACAAGAAAGTACTTACAGAGCTCTCACACTAAGGCTAACCGCCCAGAGCAGTGAGCCTCAAGGTCCTCAGTTAAGAGAGCCCGGCACCCTCAGCCTGGGCTCCAGGGGCTCCTGTGCTCTCTTGGATCCTGCACTGCCTGCCCCATCCTTCCTTCTGTCCCTGGATCACTGGGCTACCAGGCGGCCCTGTTTAGGTGCTGAAGAGTTCCATCTGGACGGGTGAGTGTGTGCTATCCAGGGGCGATAGTCCCGGAAGAGAGCACAAACCCCCCTCCCCCAGCTCCTTCTGCAGGGCTGTCTTTCTTAT